>NC_134363.1:155324071-155509071 GCF_048569485.1 Anomaloglossus baeobatrachus | reverse complement strand
ATGCCAGGGGTTTTCATACTTGCGTGTCCAAATTAGTGTCCATTTGTGTGCGCTAAAAGGTTCTTTTTTTTCTTTTTCTTGAAAGAACTGGAGGAAACTATTGTACAGTAGGCAGAACGTTGTACAGATGGCTGCTGATTTAGTTTGTAAACTTCCACAGTGGGGACGGTAAGTATGGCATGCAGTCAAGAACTAAATCCCATACTTATTTTCCAATGGTAGATTAACTTGATCATATTCATCAGATTTCAAGGTCATTTTGTGAAACTGATCGACAGATATGTCTAGATATTGGAACTTACAATAACTGGCCTGTACAACTAAAGGTGCCAATATATTTTCAATAGCTGTTGGCTGAACATTTTTTTTAGCCACCTACCCCCCTCCCCATCGCCTTGCTCAGGGGCGTAACTAGAGTTTGATGGGCCCCGGTGCAAAGTTCAGACCTGGGCCCACCCTCCACGTACATCGACATTTAGGGTACAGGATAATGACACTGACACTCGGGGTACAGGATAATGATGCTGACACTTGGCTCTTACCCACAGCACCCAGATTTCCCATGATCTGAAATCCCTCTATCAGCACCCAGCTTTCCTATTTTCTGATATCCATCTTGTCCTCGGCACACTGCTTCCCCATGCTCTGCTATACATCTTTCCCTCAGCACCCAGCTTTCCCATATCAGAGCATGGGAAAGCTGGGTGCTGAGACATGATGTATAGCAGAGCATGGGAAAGCTGGGTGCTGAGAGAAGATGTATAGCAGAGCATGGGAAAGCTGGGTGCTGAGAGAAGATGTATAGCAGAGCATGGGAAAGCTGGGTGCTGAGAGAAGATGTATAGCAGAGCATGGGAAAGCTGGGTGCTGAGAGAAGATGTATAGCAGAGCATGGGAAAGCTGGGTGCTGAGGGAAAAGAGCCTTTTTCCCTCAGCACAAAACGTTCCCATCCCCTGCTTGTATCTTTGTCTCCCCCTTGTATATAGTTCTCCAAATACAATAATGGCACCCACATAGCCTTCCAAATAGTATAAAGGGTCCCACATAACCCTTCATGTATTAGAATACACTTCCATAGTCCTCCATGTATTATAATGCATTTCCCATAGTTCTCCATGCATTATAATTCACCCCATAGTACTCAATATATAATACTGCACCACATAGTCCTCCATATATTATAATGCACCCCCATAATCCTCCATGTATAAAGTAGCCCTTCAATTATTATCTTGAATTTCTCATAGTTCTCCATGTATTATACTGCACCACATAGGCCTCCATATATTATAATGCAGCCCTATAGTCCTCCTTGTATAAAGTAGCCCTCCAATTATTATAATGAATTTATCATAGTTCTCCATATATTATATTTCACCCCATAGTTCTCCATGTATTATACTGCACCACATAGGCCTCCATATATTATAATGCAGCCCTATAGTCCTCCTTGTATAAAGTAGCCCTCCAATTATTATAATGAATTTATCATAGTTCTCCATATGTTATAATTCACCCCATAGTTCTCCATATATTACACTGCACCACATAGTCCCCAATGTTTTATAATGCACCCCCATAGTCCATGTATAAGGTAGCCTCCATAGTCCTCCATATATTATAATGTAGCCCCCATAGTCCTTTATGTATTATAACGCAACCCCATAAAACTTCATATTGCATTATGCAGCCCCATACTCCTCCATGTAAGGCACCCCTATATTACATGTATAAGGTGTCCTTCCTTTTGTATTATGCAGCCCTCCCAGACCTCCATATATAATAATGCAGCCAGCCTCTCCAGGCCTCCATGTATAATAATGCAGCCAGCCTCCTCAGGCCTCCATGTATAATGTAGCAGCCAGCTTCTCCAGGCCTCCATGTATAACAATGCACCCAGCCTCCTCAGGCCTCCATGTATAATATAGCACCCAGTCTCTCCAGACCACCTCCATGTATAACAATGCACCCAGCCTCCTCAGGCCTCCATGTATAATATAGCAGCCAGCCTCTCCAGGCCTCCATGTATAACAATGCACCCAGCCTCCTTAGGCCTCCATGTATAATGCAGTATCTCCAGGCCTCCATGTATAATGCAGTATCTCCAGGCCTCCATGTATACTAATGCAGCCACCCCAGACCTCCATATATAATGCAGCCTCCCCAGACCTCCAAGTATAAAGCAGCCTCTACAGGCCTCCATGTATAAAGCAGCCTCTCCAGGCCTCCATATATAATGCAGCCTCCTCAGACCTCCATGTATAAAGCAGCCTCTCCAGGCCTCCATATATAATGCAGCCTCCTCAGACCTCCATGTATAAAGCAGCCTCTCCAGGCCTCCATGTATAATAATGCAGCTACCCCAGACCTCCACATATAATGCAGCCTCCTCAGACCTCCATGTATAAAGCAGCCTCTCCAGGCTTCCATGTACAATAATGCAGCTTCCCCAGAACTGCCTTCCCAAGCCTCTGGCCATCGTTTACTCACTTATATTAAAAAAAAAAAAACAAGTACTCACCTTCTCTCTTCCTTCCACCGCTGCTGTCCTCCCCGCTGCTCGTTCTCCCGGTGCTGCGGTCGGCGTCCTCCTGTCCTGCACTCTGTGCACTCAGCACGGCAGTCGCTCGGGAGTGACGTCATCGCACAGGGGGAGAATGGTGATGTATAGCGCGGCACCGGCCGCGCTATGCTTCATCATTACTGTGCGCGGTGACGGGGGAGACGCCGCAGCCGCTGACACCAGGTAGGGGGCCCCGGTGCTGCCACTAACATCAGGCAGGGGGGCCCGGTGTCAGCGGCGGCAGTGGGTCAAATAGCGGCCGCGAGGTCTGTGACAGATCAGCGCAGCTCCTCTCACACTGACAAGAGCTGGCTGCTGATCTGCCTGGCGGCCGCCGGGCCCCTGACCTCCCGGGCCCGGTCGCTATCGCGACCGCTGCGACCGCGGTAGTTACGCCACTGCCTTGCTCATATACACAATCGACCAGGGAAGTAAAGTCCCTCATATTATTATTATTATTATTATTATTATTATTATTATTATTATTGCGCCATTTATTCCATGGCGCTTTACATGTGAATGGGGTATACTAAACAGGGACAAGTACAATAGTCATAAACAATACAAGGCACAGACAGGTACAGGAGGAGAAAGGTCCCTGCCCACGAAGGCTCACAGTCTACAAGGGATGGGTGAGGATACAGTAGATTAGGGTAGAGATGATCATGCGGCGCTATATCAGAGTGAGGGTTACGGCACGTTGTAGGCTTGTCGGAAGAGGTGGGTCTTCAGGTTCCTTTTGAAGCTTGTCAGGATAGGCGAGAGTCTGATATGTTGTGGCAGAGCATTCCAGAGTATGGGGGAGGCACGGGAGAAATCTTGGATGCGATGGTGGGAAAAGGAGATGAGGTGGAGTAGAGAAGGAGATCTTGTCAGGATTGAAGGTTACGTGCAGGTAAGTACCAGTAGACTAGGTCAGAGATGTAGGGAGGAGACAGGTTGTGGGTGGTTGCCCAATAATTTCGTCGTAACCTATATCGCCCAACTATCCCATGCACAGAAGCGCTTGCAGTGCCACACTTTGGCCAGAGACCAAAAAGTACAAAACAATCGAACTATCACCCACATAGGACCAATATCCTAAAATGTTAAATATTGGGATCTGCTCAACCATGATGGGCAGTCCGGGTTGATGTTTAACAGTTCCTTTAAATACATAAATATAAAATGAAAATCACTCCTTAATTATGTGGTCAAAGCTGATCTTCAACCACCAAAAAAATTGTTTAAAAGAACAGAGAGTCCTCAGTGGTTGATACCTTTTAATGGCTAACTGAAAAGATGGTAATAATTGCAAGCTTTCGAGACTACTCAGGTCTCTTCATCAGGCATGGTATAACACAAAATCTGAAGAGTCACGTATTTATACACAACAGGACTTAGAATAGTGCAGTAAAAAAAAAAAAAAAAAAAAAAAAAAAAAAAAAAAAAAAAGAACAAGTTATATGAAACAGAACTATCTCTATGGCAGGGGGACAAGCTGTTCTAGCCATAAATACTGCTGCAGTTCAGTGTGAAAGTTTTATTGTCCTTTGATAAGGGTCTGGTCCAGGGCTGTGACACGCTCGGATGGTCAGAGGAGCACATCTTTTAACTGATGTAAAAAGACATGAATCCATGAGACACATTCATTCCTTCTCTGAATGTGTCAAAGGTCATCATAAGTTTGTACTCCCATAGTCTCCTGTCTCTCTGGGACTTGAAGTTTCCTTTCAATACCAGCAATTTCATGTCCATGATGCTGTGGTCTGGGTTACAAAAATGTTTGGCCACAGGTAGATCCATCCTTTTTTCTCTAATTGTGTGGCGGTGAGAATTCATCCTTGTCCTGAGCTGTTGTCCTGTCTCCCCTACATACAGACCCCCAGTTGGACATTTGGTACATATAATTAAGTACACCACATTGGTTGTGGTGCAGCTGAACGTACCTGGGATCTTGTAGTCCTGATGTGATCTGGGAATCTTTATCTTGTCCGTTGTCAATATTAATGGACAGGTCTTGCATTTTTTCTGGTTGCAGGGAAATGTTCCTGTTGGTGTTGGAGAGGACAGGGAGCTTCTGACAATGATGCTTCTTAGATTTGGGGGCTGTCTAAAACACAGAAGACAGCCCCCAAATCTAAGAAGCATCATTGTCAGAAGCTCCCTGTCCTCTCCAACACCAACAGGAACATTTCCCTGCAACCAGAAAAAATGCAAGACCTGTCCATTAATATTGACAACGGACAAGATAAAGATTCCCAGATCACATCAGGACTACAAAATCCCAGGTACGTTCAGCTGCACCACAACCAATGTGGTGTACTTAATTATATGTACCAAATGTCCAACTGGGGGTCTGTATGTAGGGGAGACAGGACAACAGCTCAGGACAAGGATGAATTCTCACCGCCACACAATTAGAGAAAAAAGGATGGATCTACCTGTGGCCAAACATTTTTGTAACCCAGACCACAGCATCATGGACATGAAATTGCTGGTATTGAAAGGAAACTTCAAGTCCCAGAGAGACAGGAGACTATGGGAGTACAAACTTATGATGACCTTTGACACATTCAGAGAAGGAATGAATGTGTCTCATGGATTCATGTCTTTTTACATCAGTTAAAAGATGTGCTCCTCTGACCATCCGAGCGTGTCACAGCCCTGGACCAGACCCTTATCAAAGGACAATAAAACTTTCACACTGAACTGCAGCAGTATTTATGGCTAGAACAGCTTGTCCCCCTGCCATAGAGATAGTTCTGTTTCATATAACTTGTTCTTTTTTTTTTTTTCTTTTTTTTTTTTTTTTTTTTTTTTTTTTTTTACTGCACTATTCTAAGTCCTGTTGTGTATAAATACGTGACTCTTCAGATTTTGTGTTATACCATGCCTGATGAAGAGACCTGAGTAGTCTCGAAAGCTTGCAATTATTACCATCTTTTCAGTTAGCCATTAAAAGGTATCAACCACTGAGGACTCTCTGTTCTTTTAAACAATTTTTTTATCTCTACTGGCTAACACGGTACAAAGATATATTTTACTTGCTTCAACCACCAAGAAATTCAAAACATACATTTGTTAGCATACAAAAAAAATGGCACTTTTGTATGTTTAACATGACTATTTCTCAACCATCATAAAAGGTGGTAAAATAAACCATCCGGGCAAAGGGACTAGAATTAGAATCAAAGGCTATTTTACATGGAACCATGCTGGTCTTACAGTATGTCGGCAGAACAACTAGACTGGTCAAAATACAAGTGACCAACGTTCAGCCATTGGAACCTTTTCAGAGAACATTTTCAATATACCCTGCAAGGGCTCTTTAAAAAGATGGACAAATCAGTGAATCAGAAAAGCAAAATTAGACAGGTGTAGTAAAACTTTTTTTTTTTTGAGAAAAAGCATCATGGAACCGATTTCAAGAGGATCTTTTACTTCCATTTTTTAATTAATATTCAAACTCACTACATCGTCATATTTGTGCTGCTACACTGATTGTAGAACAATTTTTCTTTTTTTTTCTCTGCCCCTCCATTCCAAAGTTATTTCTCCTAGTAATAATTGTGCAAATTTTCCCTTCACCGAACTGGGCGTGTCCCAGAAAACTTCTCTAAGGCTATGTGCGTACGCTGCGGATTTACCGCGGATCTTGCCGTGCATTTGCTGCAGATTTGCTGCAGAAAATGTGTCTAACATTGTTGCAGTCAATTCCCCAGCAAAATCTATGAGTTTTAAAAAATGCTGTTGCGCACACTGTTTTTTTTATACCTGCGGATTTACCCGCAGATTTTCCGCTTTGGAATTAATGAGCATGTCACTTCTTTTCCGCAGGTACCTGCGGTTTTGGCCATAGATAATGGTGAAAATCCGCAGGGACCAACCTGCGGAAAATCTGAGGTAAATCCGCAACAAATCCGCACCAAAATGAAGCAAACCGCGGTAAAACCGCATGTGGATTTCGTTGCAGTTTTGGTGCGGTTTTTTACTTCGGGTGCCAGATTCTTTCAGAGGGTCCAGTTTTTCCTTAAGAAAAAGTCACTTTCTTGTGCGCACATAGCCTAAGACCTCTTTCACACGTACGTGCCTCCGGTACGTGTTTGGCAGTTTTCTCACGTATCGGAGACACGTACACACGTAGATCTATGTATTTCTATGGTTTTGGACACACGTAAGTATTTCCGCACAGGAACGTGTGTCCGTTCCATACTTACGTGTGTCCGTGTGTTTCTCGCGCCGACATGTCTGTTTTCTCTTCGGCATCACGGGTGTCACACGGAACCCAAATGGATTCCGCGTGACACGCACCGGAGAGAAGACATGTGTCTGTGAGAAAAAAACCCAAAACCTTTACTCACCTACTCCAGCCCTGCTGTCTCTGCCGCTGCTGTCACTTGCTGCCGACCGCCGCTCATTATGCTCATTGAATATTCACTTCACTGTGGCCGGAAGCAGCAGCAGCGGGGAGTCGGCAGGACCGGAGACCGAAGATCAGCACCACGGACAGCGACGCCAGGGACAGGTGAGCAGAAAGTTCCCGTTCTCCATGTGTTATCACGGATAACACACGGAGAAGACACATAGCCCATAAACACGGCTCATGGAGGGCAAAACACACCTCTGACACGTCCGTGAAAAACGTGCGTGGTTTTTCACGGGCGTGTGAAAGAGGCCTAAGGGAGTTTTCCTCTAATGCTGGCCAATCAAGAATAAGAAGTCCTGTGGTATACGCCCAGTTGGATGAAGGGAAAATATAGATCTTTATTACCAAGGGGTATAAGTTTGGAACGGAGGGGCACAGAAGAAAAAGATAAACTGTTCCGGAATCATTTAATCAGCAGCAATTAGAAGAAAGACTCAGTGTAAATGAAAAAAAAAATCCAGTGAAATCCTCTTTAAGATGAATGGTATTGGACGGGAGAAATGGAGAGGAGACTAAACACCAGAATATTCAAGAAGAAACTTATTAAATTCTTACTATGTATTCCATAGTCCAAAAGAGGGTAAATAAAGAACTTAATTTGAATGTGTTCCTATAGTGGTGTAGGCGACGTCTTCACTATTTGTGCTGGAACCTCTTACAGCATTTATATGTGACTTTATTATAGCATATTCATCCTTTTTAATGTGTTTTTGTAAATGTCTGCCATTATTAGCTTTTTCACATTCACTAGATATGATGCATTAATAATTCTCTATTCTACCGTTTGACTTGTATCATTTTCTTTATGATGCTGAATCTACAAAGACGGTTCTATAATCTTTTACAAGATTTGATTGTTTCTTAACTTGGGCTCCTATTCACAGAATGGATGCTTGAAAAACAGGGTTGCCCCCAAAATGTAGCAAAGTCAGTGGGCGATTCTTCAATGAACGTCAATTTACTTTACTGATTATATAAATTGTCAGATCTGTTCTGCAGTTTTTGGACTGCTTATGTCACGAGATGTGAGGGGATAACAGGGCCCTCAGACTAGGGGGGCCCTCGCTGGCCTTAATCCCAGAGATAGTTCTAATGGTGAAGATGTCTGGGTTGCCTTCCTTGCCCTGCTTCTGGTAAGGCCTGATTTTATACTCCCACTCCCCCACCCCAGGGGAGGACTGCTGCAGGAGTGGTTGAACCAACAGATATAGACAAACGGGGAAACCATAAACTCTATAACACAGCGAGCACACATGGAGATGTAAGCCATGAAATAAAGAAGAGGGCGGAAATAAGCAGACAAGAGGATTTCCACAGCACGCAATAAATCACCAACCACAGGAACATAACATCACAAGGACCGGTTTAGCAAAATCTATAGTCGGTATGGGAAGACAGGCTCCACCATCTTAAAAAGGTGAGAAGTCATTGTGATAGGTCTCCCACAACATGTGATCCAAGAGGTAAGGCCAAGGCCACATGGCTATTTGTGCGAATCCTCGCATGAAACTCATTTCACGCTCACAGCAGAACGGGAGCCGAGTGTCATGCGACTGTGGTCCGATCGTGTGATCAGACCACTGCGGTGGGGAGGGCCAGCGCTGTGGAGGGGAGGGAGGGATTAATTTCCCTATCTCCTCCGTTGCCGGCTCATGCGAGAATCGCACTGCTCTGAGAGCAATGCAATGTTTCTCTCGCCCCATAGACTTGTATGGGTGCGAGTGGAGCAGGATCACATTCCAGTCACAGCATGCTGCGACTGTTTCTTGGTCTGATTAGGGCTGAGAAAATAATCGCTCATGGGAGCTGCCCCATAGAGTAACATTGGTCTGAGTGGAATGCAATTTTTTATCGTATTCCATTTGCACCATTTTTCTCGTCGTGAGTCTTAGGCCTAACCAGCAGACTAGCAGAAATGAACTCCTGCAAGCCCGGTCACTAATGAGCACACAGCTGGTTGACGTCCAAGCCTGTCTGTACAACTCAGAAGCACCAAAGAAGGCATAGTGAGCTGTGTCAGATATTGCAGTGTGAACAGTCAGATTGTAACGCCTGCCTGGATCCACAGACTCAGATGGGCTGTAAAGGGGAGGCTAGAGGGAAGCCACTCACCAAGCAGGACCCCCAGAACCCTGAAACCCTGTAACCCCTCTACAGGGATTTGGAATTACACAGGGAACTGGAGATCACTACCTGTGGAAGGCTGCAGTCCGATGAGAGTAGTAGTCAGGCAGGGTCAAACCAGGAATTGCGGAACAGGGACAGAATCGGCAGGCAATGACGTAGTGAGCAAACATAGCAGAGGTCAAATCCGGATCGGGCAGCAAGGCACAAAAACAGTAGGCAGAAGGGTAGTCAGAAAACACGCAGAAGTCAACACACAGGAATCACCAAACAGAATAGGACGTAACAGGAGCCAGGAAAATCAGAACTATCTCTGGCAGTGGTCATGTGACAGGAGGGGGAATAAGAAGCGTGTAGTGTCTTCCCATTGGCCGTAGCTGAACGCTGGCAACTTCAGCTGGAAGACAAACGCCACCCACGGTCAGCCAGCGG
Source organism: Anomaloglossus baeobatrachus (assembly GCF_048569485.1). Taxonomy (NCBI): domain Eukaryota; kingdom Metazoa; phylum Chordata; class Amphibia; order Anura; family Aromobatidae; genus Anomaloglossus; species Anomaloglossus baeobatrachus. Next base: position 155,499,543 of record NC_134363.1, on the reverse strand, counting down.
TACTGCAGATCCCAAGCTAACCCAGCCCAGTGGATGATCGGAGCCTGCGCCCACCGCTGGCATCGACTTCTCTCCCATCACCAGCACCATCCACGGCAGGAACACGGCGTCGCCTGGCGATCGGAGCAGAAGTCGCTGGAGCAGACTCCGGTGGTGACGTAACACAGATGCCGCCATGACACTCAGTGAGTTTAGAGCCAAACACCGTGTGACAGTTTACATATTGGTGAATGTTGCACTATGCGATTTATATGCAAGTTGATAATAAATAGACTATTTGTTATTTCCGAAAATGAGGAGTCCAGTGCACACATATAATTATCAATGAGTTATACGGTAGTCCTCTCGTGTTGATTTTGTACTGCTGTGATGAACACATACTAAGTACCAACTATAGATAGATAGAAATTACCGATGTTCTCCAGAGACGACCACTCCGAGTCCAGACGTCTATCTCATTGATGATCAGAAAAAGAAAATTTGTAAGTAAGGGCAAAACTTCTATGTGTCTTTTTTGCGATTGCTTTAGATTAGCAATTCCTTCAGCTACAGACTATCTGATCATTATTTAGATCAGGGAGCTTCTTCATAATAAATGGTATCTACAACAACTTATTAGTATGTCATACATCTACAAGCCGGATAACCCTCTTATTCTTCTTTTCTTGTGATTATTTTGCTTGACTAGCTCAACCTTATTACTCAGTAACCTCATTAAAATGGTGACACTCCAGCGAAACTTGTATTTCAATAAGCCGTGCCCGAGCTGTCAATTATACTTTGATCACACAGTATCTTCTCTCCTTCACATCGTGAAGTAATAATCTTCCACTCGCCACCTACTGAGGCCAACTGAGCCGAGTTGACTGTGCCAAATAAACAAAATAATAGTTTTTGCTCTTTTGCACCATTATACTTGTTTTTCATGCAGTATTTCAGTTTTAGACCAGTCTTACAGATCCGTGTAACATTGGCCATGGATGGATTGGAATAATCTCCCGAGCTGTGCTCCTAAAACGAGCTTTACACGCAATGACATCGCTAACGAGATGTATTTGGGGTCACGGAATTCGTAACGCACATCCGGCCTCGTTGCGTGTGAAACGCAGGAACGACCGTTAACGATCAAAATTACTTACCTAATCATTGATCGTTGACACGTCGTTCCTTTCCCGATTATCGTTGCTGTTGCAGGACGCAGGTTGTTCGTCGTTCCTGCGGCAGCATACATCGCTACGTGTGACACCGCAGGAACGAGGAACATCACCGTACCTGCGGCCGCCCGCAATGAGGAAGAAAGGAGGTGGGCGGGATGTTCGGCCCGCTCATCTCTGCCCCTCCGCTTCTATTAGAAAGGAGGCGGTTCGCCAGCCTCAGCAACGTCGCTACGCAGGTAAGTATAGTGTGACAGGTGTAAGCGATGTTGTGCGCCATGGGCAGCGATTTGCTCGTGACGCACAACAGACGGGGGCGGGTGCTTTCGCTAGCAATGTCGCTGTGTCTAAAGGCCCCCATATCAGTTTCATAACTAGCTCATTTTGGAAGACCAGGCAGTCATGTCCAATCTTATCCGCATACTGTTCGTGTGTCACAGATGTGTGAAACTGGCCTGATTGCATAGGTATAAATCTATGATTAATGATTTGGTAGAGTGAAGGGCCCTCCACAATCTAAACACTAGTGCATGCCCTGATCATTTCCCGCCTTGACTACTGCAACTTCCTGTTTTGTGGCCTACCTCCTTACACGCTTGCACCCCTACAATCTATTCTAAACTCGACTAATCCACCTCTCCACCCGCTATTTCCCGGCTTCTCCACTCTGTCAACACATTCACTGGCTTCCCATTACCAAATGACTTCAATTAAAAACCCTAACCATTGCATACAGTACAAAGCCACCCACAACCTCTCCTCCATACGTCTGTGACCTAGTTACCCAGTACTTACCTGCACTCAACCTCCGATCCTCACAAGATCTGCTGTACTCCTCTTTTATCTCCTCTTCCCACAATCACATACAAGATTTCTCCCGTGCAGCCCCCATATTTTGAAACACTGTTCCCAATATATCAGACTCTCACCTACCGTGGAAACTTCAAATGTAACCAGAATACCATCCTCTTCCAACAAGCCTACAACCTCCAGTGACCCTCAGTCATCTATACCGCTGCACGACCAGCTCTACCCTCAACTACTGTATCCTCACCTATCCCCCACAACACCAACTGTACCCTTACCTATTGTATTCTCACCCATCCCCTCACCCCACTATACCACTACATGACCAGCTGTATCCCCACCTACTGTATCCTCACCCATCCTCCTCAGTCCACTATACCGCTCCATGACTAGCTCTGCACTCACCTACTGTATCCTCACCCATCCCCCTCACTCCACTATATCACTACACATCATTCAGCTCTACCGCCATCTACTCTACCCTCAGCCATCCCCCTCAGTCCACTATACCACTGCATGACCAGCTCTGCCCTCACATACTGTACCCTCACCAATCCTCCTCACTCCACTATACCACTGCCTGACCAGCTCTGCCCTATCTACTGTACCCTCACCCATCTCCCTCAGTCTACTATACCATTGGATGACCAGCTCTGCCCCATCTACTGTACCCTCACCCACCCCCCTCACTCCACTATACCGCTGCACATCCAGCTCTGTTCTCACCTACTGTATCTTCACTCATCCTCCTCTCTTCTACTTTACCGCTGCCCAACCAGCTCTGCCCTCACCTACTATATCCTCACCCATCCCCCTCAGTCCACTATACCGCTGCATGACCAAAATGGGGGCAATGGGATCCAGCAATCAAGCAATTTAAATACCAATTTCAGAGATTGACATTGGCATTTAAATGGTTAAACATCAGTAATAGGCACTTGCTCTGGTTGCTGCTGTTAGTGGCAGGTGGAGGTCGTAAAACACAGCCGGCACCTGCCAGTTCATCTTATATTGGAAAGGGAGTTTAAAAAGGAAAAAAAAAGATAAACACTATGGTGCTGCCACCATCATATCATCCTGTAAAAAAAAAGATAAAACTGCAGATGACGAAAAAAAAAATAGTGCCAAAACAATGGCAGAATTGCATTTTTTTCTGCTATAATACAAACAAAATACATTGTATACATTGAAAAATTCTGCCAAAGCAGAAATATATCCCTTACATAAACAATTCTTCATGGCTACTTAAAACAAAAAAAGTAGTAAGTCTCTGAAACCCAATATTGATTTAATTCTATAAAATATAAAACATATTTTACTTAAAAGTACTAAAACAAAAACATTATACATATAATATTTCTATAATCATGATGGTAAAAATTAATGTTTGTCAGCAAAATAAAAAAGAAAAAAGAATGTTAATAAAAAAAATAAATAAATAGAAGGTTATATACTTTGGAAGGTCTCAAAAATAATGAAATAAAAAATATATAAATTTAAAAAAAAAAATGTTTGGCCCTGATGAAAAAGATGAAAAACATAGGCGATTTCCTGAAGAATAATATATACTCCTCAAAAAAATAAAGGCAGCACCAAAATACAAAATCCTTGTTTAAGTGTTCCCTTTATTTTTTTCAGCGGTATATATATATATATATATATATATATATATATATATATATATATTTTTTTTTTATATATATATATATATATATATTTTTTATATATATATATATATATATATATATATATATATATATATATATATATTAGTATCTCGGCTATGGACATCTATCAACTTTGTTTTGATTTATTTTTAAATTTCCAGTTTGTTAAATTTTTCTTGCCTTAATTTTGGCCACAAAAAGGTAAAAAAGGAGGTTGGAATTTATTTCTTTACGTTATTGCACATGTTCTTTGTATCCACATCTAACGCTCTAGTTAGCCTTTGCTTGTCTCCTAAATTATAAAAAGAGTGCAGAGATTGCCCTCGGCCTGTGCTGGAAGATCAAGAGATACTTGTTATTTTCTTCTTTCACAAGTGTATTGAAATTTTATAAAAAATGTCAAGAGAGAGGAAAAAACAAAAACCATTCCCTCTCTGGAAAAGGCGCGTAAACTTTTAATAAAGTAAGTCATGTTGGAAAATAGTAATCAGGAAGACGCTCCGGAGTGATGTCTTTTATGTCCGTGTAACAGGTGACAATCTGATGTTGAGGAATAGGAGCTTGTCTTGTTTGTTAAGGTTAGTTTTTTACAGTCACTTAACATTAATATGTAATTTTGTTACCCTGTGTAAATACCGCTGTTCTCCTGAATCCATTGTTTTTTCTTTTGTTCCTGCACCTCTCCATTCCTGAGTGTCACGGGTGACACAGTCATGTGGTTTCTGGCCATAGAAGGTCACAACGTTTGATTGCGCAAAATTCTCCTTGACTTTCTATTGTTCTTGCTATTAGTATTCATTGGTATAGACATATCAAAAAGCCCTTATGAACAGACGCAAGGCAAGAACCCGTTCATAGGAAGCACCTCTCCGTTCCTGAGTGTCATGGGTGACACAGTCATGTGGTTTCTGGCAATAGAAGGTCACAGCGTTTGACTGCGCAAAATGCTCCCTGACTTTCCATTGTTCTTGCTGTTAGTATTCATTAATATAGACATATTAAAAAGCCCTTATGAACAGACGCAAGGCAAGAACCCGTTCAAAGGAAGCAAGACCCTCAGAGAATTGGTATAGGTAGCTTTCCTGCTGGATTCATCTCTCTACATTTATGGACCCAGCAGGAGCTCGACCTCCACCCAGCTGCTGATCATCAGTATTATCTTGGTGTTTAAATACCCCTTCCTTCCTTTTGGACTGATGCTGGGGATATTTTCAGTTCCTTCAAGCCTTGGTTGCAAGCAGGTGGCTTGTACTCCTCTGTGGTATCATTCCTGAAAGCTTTGATGAACTTCTACCTGAGCTGAGTCATCTGTGGATAAGTAGTTCATGCATTTTCCCCCTGTGTGTCCTCCTTGTGTCTTCTATAGTTGTTTAGTGCGGTTGATGAAGAGCTCATCCCACTCGTTCCCTATTTAGGGTCCAGCACTAGGGATACCTAGGGTCAGGTATCCGGCTAGGCGCATAGGTGCAGAACTTATCTAGGGAGATGAGGGACCCCAGTAGTAGGCAGCAGTAGGTTTGGTCAGGGGACACCATCTCTCCTCTCCCTAGACACAGGTCTTCCCTTTCGTCATGCGCTTTCTACTTCCCCGTACCTAGCATGACACTGAGATATGGCTACCTCTTCTCTGTATGTAAATATGGTATTTTTAGCAAAGTGGGCGTGGTCCTCTTTTCTTTGAGAGCTTATTGTGAACCACACCCAATTGACTCAAAAGACTAGATTTATATACAGGGAAGAAAAGATCTCAGTAGTGGTTTGGCCATATTTCAGAGCTGCAATGTTACTGGAGTATCAAAAAGAACAAGGTGTGCCATACTCAGGGACATGGCCAAGGTGAGGAAGGCTGAAAAACCACCACCTTTGAACAAAAAACATAAGATAAAATGTCAAGACTGGGCCAGGAAATATCTTAAGACTGATTTTTCAAAGGTTTTATGGACTGATGAAATGAGAGTGACTCTTGATGGTCCAGATGGATGGGCCAGAGGATGGATCAGTAAAGGGCGGGGAGCTCCACTCCGACTCAGACGCCAGCAAGGTGGAGGTGGGCACTGGTATGGGCTGGTATCCTCAAAGATGAACTTGTGGGACCTTTTCGGGTTGAGGATGGAGTGAAGCTCAACTCCCCGACCTACTGCCAGTTTCTGGAAGACAACTTCTTCAAGCAGTGGTACAGGAAGAAGTCGGTATCGTTCAAGAAAAACATGATTTTCATGCAGGACAATGCTCCATCACATGCATCCAACTACTCCACAGTGTGGCTGGCCAGTAAAGGTCTAAAAGATGAAAAAATAATGACATGGCCCCCTTGTGTACCTGATCTGAACCCCATAGAGAACCTGTGGTCCCTCATAAAATGTAAGATCTACAGGGAGCAAAAACAGTACACCTCTCGGAACAGTGTCTGGAGGCTGTGGTGGCTGCTGCATGCAATGTTGATCGTAAACAGATCAAGCAATGACAGAATCTATGGATGGTCGGCTGCTGAGTGTCATCATAAAGAAAGGGGGTTATATTGGTCACTAATTTTTTGGCTTTTGTTTTTGCATGTCAGAAATGTTTATTTCTAAATGTTGTGCAGTTATATTGGTTTACCTGGTGAAAATAAACAAGTGAGATGGGAATATATTTATTTTTTATTAAGTTGCCTAATAATTCTGCACAGTAATAGTTACCTGCACAAACAGATATCCTCCTAAGATAGCCAAATCTAAAAAACCACTCCAACTTCCAAAAATATTAAGCTTTGATATTTATGAGTCTTTTGGGTTGATTGACAACATAGTTGTTGAACAATAATAAAAAAAATCCTGTAAAATACAACTTGCCTAATAATTCTGCACACAGTGTACATATTAAATTTGGTTGTTACTTTTGGCATACACAGGGATAATTGCAGTTATCTCTGTTTGTAGCAAGCTCATTACCTCTGCTCAGGTGTTTCTGCTGATAACCACTCCCAACCTGGAATTCATTCTGGAGCTTGGTCTGGAAAGTGAAGAAGTTGTTTGCTGTTGTCTCCGCCGCCCTCGGTGGTTTGGTGTGGAGGTTACCCCATTGTTTAGTTACCTTCTCCTTACCTTATTTTCCCCCTGTGCACCTTCTTGTAGTCCCCCTGGTGTTTTTTTTGTGTGTGTATGAGTTTTGTTGTCCCCCCAGTCTGTGTTGTTGGCCAGTTACTATGTTACGCTGTTGACTAAGATGTGACTAGATAGGGACAGGCTGGTGGTTCAGACCTCACTACCATCGAATGTACCTCTGGGCTGAGAGTCAGCTCAGGTTACTACCTAGTCTGAGGGCCAGCTTAGGTGTCCCTATCCAGTCACATCCTATCATGGCACTGCCAAATATTTAGGTGCTTGTTTTCCCTCTATCGCCAACTCCCTCTTTTTTGATTGACAGCTCTTGCTTCATAGCGGCAGAAAAAGACATAAAGCCAGCAGGTGGGAATGTGCACTGAAATGTTTGGTTGCCCTATGATGCACCGAGTGCCTCCACTTGGTTTGAACAGTCATTCTGTGCTGACAGAATCTCTTTTCTGTGCTTTAACCCCCTATACGACCTTGGATGTACTGGTACATCCAATATTGTGTCCCTGCCTTTAATGCGGGCTCACACACTGAGCCTGCATCTTTCCCTGCACATGTTGGCTGATCTGATCAGCCATCATGTGCTTCTAATATATTGGTACATCCAAGGTTGTGTCCCTTCCTTTGATGTGGGCTCACACGCTGAACCTGCATCTTTCCCTTCACATTTTGGCTGATCTGATCAGCCATCATGTGCCTCTAATGTATTGGTACATCCAAGGTTGTGTCCCTTCCTTTGATGCAGGCTCACATGCTGAACCTGCATCTTTCCCTTCACATTTTGGCTGATCTGATCAGCCATCATGTGCCTCTAACATACTGGTATGTCCAAGGTTGTGTCCCTCCCTTTGATGCAGGCTCACACGCTGAACCTGCATCTTTCTTTCCCTTCACATTTCGGCTGATCTGATCAGCCATTATGTGCCTCTAATGTATTGGTACTTCCAAGGTTGTGTCCCTTCCTTTGATGTGGGCTCACACACTGAGCCTGCATCTTTCCTTGGACATGTCTGCTGATCAGACATCATGTACCTCTAACAGGCATGGAAGGATGGGAGATTTCCTGCTCCCTCCGGCAGCCCCATGATGTGATCACAAGGCGCCAATGAGTTGTCATGACTGCTGGGGGTCATCTGATGACCCCTGTGTCTGTCATGATATAATTATTGCGATCACTGGCTGAGCACTGACATTGACAGATCAGCATTTTTGCTGTACACAGCAGTGCTGATGCTGATATACCGCTCTGTACAGCACAAGCAATCAGACGATTGCAGCTTCAAGTCCCCTAAAGAGACTAGTAAAAGCACTAAAAAGTGTAAAAAAAAAATTGTGTACAAATCTGAAAAAAAACATGAGTTCAAATAACCCCCCTTTTGCCCCATTGAAAAAAAAACAATTTAAAAAGATAAAAATACACATATTTTGTTGTGTTCAGAAATGCCCGCGCTATCAAAATATAAAATACATTTATCTGATTTGTAAACTGTGTAATGAGAAAAAAATCAAAAAGGCAGAATGATGTTTTTTTTTTGTTGTGGCAACATTTCAATAAAATGCAATAACAGGCAATCAAGACATCGGATCTACTTAAAAATAGTTTCATTAAACACATCAGCTCAGGACGCAAAAAATAAGCCGTCAGTGAGCCCCAGATCCCAAAAATGAGAACCCTACGGGTCTTGGAAAATGTTGTTTTTTTCATTTTTTTTCACACTTAAAGAAAAAAAAACTATACAAGTTTGGTATCTACAAACTCATACCGACCTGGGAAATCAAATTATCAGGTTAGTTTTACTATATAGTGAACATGGTAAATACACCCCCCCCCCCCAAAAATAAATAAATTGTGGAATTTCACTTTTTTTTTGCAATTTCACCGCACTTGGAATTTTTTTCCCCATGTAACAGTGTGTCCCTCCCCCGCCTGTGCTCATGATGTAATAGTCTGTCCCTCCTTGACTGTTCTGTATGTACTGCTTCTGGTGGAAGATTGTTTGTTCTTCTCAGTATGGGACTCCTCCAATCCACAACGTCATGTATCAAATGTCCAGGCGGAGTTGGGCCCACCTAAGGGGCTGATCCCAGGAGAGGAGAACAATGAGACCCATGTTAGGTCAGTTAGTTGGATCTCGGCTGGAGAAGGACTAGGATCTATAGCTGAGGCTGGATCCTAGAGCCTGTGTATGGACTGTTACAGACTGGAGATCAGTGGCCACGTAGGATTGTGTTTTGTTGTTCACCCTGTTGGACTCAAGGAAGTCATATAAGGACCATTGCCATATTTTCTCTGGCATTGGAATACCAATAGGCGCCCCCGGATCTGTTGTTTTGTTGTGGACTCCTTGCAGACTTTAAGGATTCATATTCATGTTTGGTGCTTTATCTGTGTGGCTCCAATAAAGCCCTTTGGATTGTTCCTCGGCTTGGCGTCCATTACTGCTCTGTCGCATACCCCATCACACCCCATAATGCAGAATTAATGGTGTCGTTCAAAAGTACAACTTGTCCCTCAAAACCACACGGCTTCACATGAGCATATTGATGGAGAAATAAAAAAAGTTATGGCTCTTGGAAGAAAGGGAGGAAAAAAGGGGAAATTGCCAAATGGTGAAGGGTTTAAGTTCTTCTCTGACCAAGTTTCAGAGAATAACTAAATCTGCTCAATTTTCTCATATGAAGTCCAACGTGCCCAATCCCTCTTTCTCCCTGGCAAGAGTTTCCGAAACACCAGGATCTGTCAGCAGGTGGTCCTACTGTTCAGTACAAGGGGCAACCACTGCTTGATGGGTAACACCAATTTTTTAACTCTTACAAATCTGAGCGATAGCCGAGAGCACAAAACGTCTCCAGATGATGCGTCAATAGCATTAATTCTCATTTCTAATGAGTAAAAACTTGTATAAGTATAACCTACAGATATATTTGATTACCAAGTGGTAAATTCAAAGAAATCTTCTGTTTATATTGAGATTTTCTTCACAATTTCCGAAAACTGAGTTCAAACCTTCTCGGTAGACGCTTACACGACAGTTTACACTGTCGCACTGGATGATCTTTTCTGACTTCTAGAATAGGTTACATAGAAAATGACAATAAAATAGTGTGTAATTTCATCTAATTGAATAAAGAGCTCCATATAGATATCAAGAGCCACCAAATTACTTAGTCATTAAAAAAATAATAGGCCAATTAGGGTACTTTTGTGACATTGTCTTTACTGGCATAACACAGTTAATGATGCGCTAATTTACATTCAAATTAAATGACATCAAAAGTATCTGAGTGTTTTTTATGGTCGTACTGGGTAATGTGTCTTCACTTGGGTACGGAGTATTTGGACTGTGAGGGATCCATTTTTGGGTATCCGTAAAAATCTGTTGTCTTATCAACTCAAGATGCAGACACATCTACTAGTTTTTAGGCTAATCCTTGCATGAGCAGATGATGAAGAAAGTTGTTTTTTTTTCCATCTGTCTCATGTATTAAAGGAGTATTCCGGTACTGCTCACTTCCATATTGGAAATAAGAGGTGGTAATGATGTTACAAACCCCAGATGTGTGCACAATTTCTTATCATTACTGTAGGACACATTGATGATACCTGCTGATCCTATAAGTGGGTCATCAAGGTGTGTGGGGTCGTGACTAGTGATGAGCAGGCACTACCATGCTCAGGCACTCGTGACTAGTGATGAGCGAGCACTACCATGCTCAGGTGCTCAGTACTCGTAACTAGTGATGAGCGGGCACTACCATGCTCAGGTGCTCAGTACTGGTAACTAGTGATGAGTGGGCACTTCCATGCTCGGCTGCTCAGTACTGGTAACTAGTGATGAGCGGGCACTACCATGCTCAGGTGCTCAGTACTCGTAACTAGTGATGAGCAGGCACTACCATGCTCAGGTGCTCAGTACTCGTAACTAGTGATGAGCGGGCACTACCATGCTCGGGTGCTCAGTACTCGTAACTAGTGATGAGCGAGCACTACCATGCTCAGGTGCTCGGTACTCTTGACTTGTGATGAGCGGGCACTACCATGCTCAGGTGCTGATGAGTGAGCACTTCCATGCTTGGGTGCTTGGTACGCATAACTAGTGATGAGTGGGCACTACCATGCTCAGGTGCTCAGTACTCGTAACTAGTGATGAGCGGGCACTACCATGCTCGGGAGCTCAGTACTCGTAACTAGTGATGAGCGAGCACTACCATGCTCAGGTGCTCGGTACTCGTGACTAGTGATGAGCGAGCACTACCATGCTCAGGTGCTCGGTACTCTTGACTAGTGATGAGCGAGCACTACCATGCTCAGGTGCTGATGAGTGAGCACTTCCATGCTTGGGTGCTTGGTACGCATAACTAGTGATGAGTGGGCACTACCATGCTCAGTTGCTCAGTACTCGTAACTAGTGATGAGCGGGCACTACCATGCTCGGGTGCTCAGTACTCGTAACTAGTGATGAGCGGGCACTACCATGCTCGGGTGCTCAGTACTCGTAACTAGTGATGAGCGGGCACTACCATGCTCGGGTGCTCAGTACTCGTAACTAGTGATGAGCGGGCACTACCATGCTCGGGAGCTCAGTACTCGTAACTAGTGATGAGCGAGCACTACCATGCTCAGGTGCTCGGTACTCGTGACTAGTGATGAGCGAGCACTACCATGCTCAGGTGCTCGGTACTCTTGACTAGTGATGAGCGAGCACTACCATGCTCAGGTGCTGATGAGTGAGCACTTCCATGCTTGGGTGCTTGGTACGCATAACTAGTGATGAGTGGGCACTACCATGCTCAGTTGCTCAGTACTCGTAACTAGTGATGAGCGGGCACTACCATGCTCGGGTGCTCAGTACTCGTAACTAGTGATGAGCGGGCACTACCATGCTCGGGTGCTCAGTACTCGTAACTAGTGATGAGCGGGCACTACCATGATCAGGCGCTCGGTACTCGTGACTAGTGATGAGCGAGCACTACCATGCTCAGGTGCTCGGTACTCTTGACTAGTGATGAGCGAGCACTACCATGCTCAGGTGCTGATGAGTGAGCACTTCCATGCTTGGGTGCTTGGTACTCATAACTAGTGATGAGTGGGCACTACCATGCTCTGGTGCTTGGTACTCATAACTAGTGATGAGTGGGCACTACCATGCTCGGGTGCTTGGTACTCATAACTAGTGATGAGTGGGCACTACCATGCCCAGGTGCTCAGTCCTCTTAACTAGTGATGAGTGAGCACTACCATGCACAGTGAGATAAGCGATCACGGGTGGGGGGCTGGTGCCAGCACTGACACCGAGCCCTCCCCTATTCAAGTGCTGCATAGCAATCGCGTGGTGTGCCACCACTGGAGGTACATCACTGGCTGAAAAGAAGTCTACATCTACAGTGAAGCGTGGTAATAGCTCGGTGATGCTTATGATGAAGAAAAGAGGGTGCTCAGTGGTACCGGGGGTGGCTCAGTGACATCTAAAATGAAACATTGCAGGCGCTTTGTAATGCTTACAGAGAAGCACGGTGGGAGCTCGGTTATGCTACACTGAAACATAGTGATGGATTGGTGATGACTACAGTGACACATAGAGAGGGCTTGGGATGCTTACAATGAAACATAGCAGTGGTTCCGTGATGCCTACAGTGAAACATGGAGGTGGTCTGGTGATGCCTAGAGTGAATCATGGTGGTAGCTCGAAGATGCCTACAGTGAAACATGGAGGTGGTTCTGTGATGCCTACAGTGAAACATGGAGATGGTTTGGGGATGCCTACAGTGAAGCATGGTGGGTGATGCCTAGAGTGAAACATAGAGGTGGTTCAGTGATGCCTACAGTGAAGAATAGAGGTAGCTCAGTGATACCTACAGTGAAACACAGTGGTTGGCAGGTAGGAGGAGGTTTGTAGAGCTCTGATCTGTTGAACACAGACTACTGATGTGGCCACTGGACCAAGGTCCTGCAAATTTTTTTGCTTAACTGTAGCTCACGCTGTACATTTACATGCCTTTTAGCATTACTTTTTTTGAAGGTATACTGTGCCATACTGAGGGACTATACGATGGTGCTGTAGGCTCTCTTTATAGACTTAAAGTACACGACTCTACTTAATCTAACATTCATAAAGACTCATCAACTAATCTAGACAAATGTCAAGATTAACAGATTATTTCCCCAATTGATAAAAAAAAACTATTATTAAAAAATTCTCAGACCGTAATACTCTCTTTCTTTCATCACAAACTGGAAAGAAATTGTAAGAAATTGTAACATCTCCTTGGACTTTTGAGTGCATTAAGAAATTACAATTATGCCGCAAGCAATTTGGTTCCTAGTCATTGCCCAGAGCATTAATAGTGCTACCTCAGCTAAAGCTAATGGTGAGATGGAATGTCCTTGTAGCTGTAAAATGCTTAACTCTCATCTAATGTATCGCAATTAGAAAATAAAGACCTTTCATGGAGAAAGATGGATTTTTAACCTAATGAAACACCATAGTATAATTTAAGGTTCTTCCCGGCTGTAAAGTTCACGATCATACACTCCAAGAAGTCCACTTTGAAGAGATGCGTCCACACTGTGAAATTGCAGCTCTAGATTTTTTTCTTTCCCGGTGACAGCGAAATGTAGAAAATGTACTTGTGTCAACACTTCGACCCGATGAACCATGGTAGGAGCTGTGGCATCCACCCGGCCCAATAATGAGAGCAGACCAGTCTGGCAGAAATATACAGCTGTATCTACATTTATTTTTCCAATACAGAGTTTATATTGGTGAGAGATAGGAGAGAAAATGTTATGGTGGGTGGGTAATTGGAGAGACATTGAGATAGAAGGTCGGAAGACAAATGTCACGTCCTCACCGGAGTCTGCTCCTGCAACTTCTGCTTTGGTCACTGCCGTATACCCGCCGTGGATAGTGCTGGTGATAGGAGAGGAGCCGGTGCCAGTGGCTCTGGTGGGTGCAGGCTCAGCTCGTCCACTAAGCGGGGATTCCCTGGGACCTGCAGTACCGCTTGCTGACTGTAGGTGGTGTGTGTCTTCCAGCTGAAGTTGTCACCATTCAGCTACAGCCAATGAGAAGACACCCCTCATGTCTGCTGGTCGCTGCCAGATATAGTTTTATATTCCTGCTTGTGTCCGTGTTATGTTCAGTCCAGGAGTGGATCCACGGGACCATGCACCGGACTCCCCCAGGGAGGCCACCAGGAGCGAACCCCTATACAGGGACTGTCTGGCGACCACCCCAGAGGGCCTAGATACACAGTAGCCGGAACACAGGCGGGATACCGGGAGCGTGTTCGGAAAGTCCGGAGGGAATACTGAGGCCAGTCCCGTGATGTCTTTGGACCAGAGGGAATGGGAACGGATGACCGGAGACGGGTGAAGACAGCAGGCGGAGTCCGGAAGAAGTGATGAGTACAGGCTGGAGACTTCAGATGTAATCCAGAGCCGGTGGCGGAGTGCAGCAGAGAGACGATGGAGAGGTCCACTGTTAACGGACACCGGGGAATCTCCAGGGAGCCGGACCAGCTGTGGCACACACCGGGCGTCAGGTTCTGAGGACAGAGACAGGATTAATCCAGGAACAGAACACAGAGGGCTTGAACACAATCACAAGATACTAAGCTGTGAGAACTTGTTGAATAAGCACCGCCCGTATGTAACAGGAAGTCTTTTATACACTGCACCTGCAATCAGTCATCTCCTGTTCCAGGGATGCTGGCCCTTTAAGAAAAGGTGAATGAGCGTGCCCGCGCCCTAATGCGCATGCGCGAAGCCCGGGAGCCAGAAGCAAGCACAGGAGGCCGGGGGCAGGACGCAGAGAAGCCGGAGGCAAAGTCCCGAGTCGCAGCAAGCCGGGGGGACCGCCGAGCAGGAAGCACAGGGGACGCAGGGGAGCAGGAGCGGGAGCTGCGGCCGCGGTCGGTGAGCACGGGACCGGATCAGTGGGTACGGAGCGGCGCTGGGATACCGGGACCGGATCAGTGGGTACGGAGCGGCACTGGGACACCGGGACCGGATCAGTGGGTACGGAGTGGTGCCGGGACACCGGGGGCATGACAGTCCGGTTCCCGCTCTGTTCTAACTATTGATTCCTGTGTTTTGACCTCTGCCTGCTCACCGACTCCTCTCCTGCCTGCTGTTTTTGTACCTTACTGCCATCTCCGGTTTTGGCCTGGTTTCCTGACTGCGCTCTTGTCTACCAATTTTGTCCCTTTTCTGTATCTTTGGACCACGCCTGACAACTACTCTCCTCTGGACTCAGCCTTCAACAGGTAGCGATCTCCAGGGCTCTGTAGTAATTGCAAATCACTTGTAGGGGTTAAAGGGTTTCGGGGTTCTCGGGATCCTGCTTAGTGAACGGCTTTGCTCTAACCTGTCCGTAACAGCCATTCTGAGACTGTGATTCCAGGCAAATGTCACAACAGAGGGGTCCAGTCTTTGATAAGCAGTGTTTTTGACTACCAATTAAGTTTTCTCCATGGAAGCACCAGACTAGCAAAATAGTGAGACTGGCATTTGAAGTGGAGTTTGTACTTGATTAAATAGGTCTTCTGCAGTTTTAAAAGTAAAGATGTCCCAGTAAGTATAGTGCTGGCGTACTTCACAGCTTAGTACACATCCACTGCATTGCAGAGACTGGTACATAGTGGTGACGCAGGTAATTGGCCTTTGCCTACAGCAGAAAAGAGGACCATGTTCTTGCGCTAAAAGGTAGATCCTATACCCACGGAAGCCTGGGTCTTTCCCCCAATTCATGTACGTCATACTGAATTTTTATAATGGGCCATGCTATTACTTTGCAGCGCTGGGGTCTTGGGTTCAAATACCGCCAAGGACAACATTACAAGGAGTTTGTATGTTTTCCATGGATTTCCTCCCACACTTCAAAGACATTCCAATAGGAAATTTGATTGTGGCCCAAATGGGGAAAGTGGTAATGATGTCTGTAAAGTGTTATATAGTATAAGCAAGTATAATAAATAAATGGTCTGAAGCTTCATGGAGCTGGTTTTTCAATGTTCGTAACTCCAAGACCTTTACTCACAAAAATTATATGAAAGTATATGACTATACCAGCGTTTACGACACCAAGGACCATCAGGTACCTATTAGGCATCTGTGTAGACGTCATTGAGCAGGAAGTGGGAGGAGGCTACCTTTTCTACTGTGAATGATGAATCCTTTGTTACCTGTATATAGGCCTTATCCATCATTGTGATCCTACCTTTGATGACAATGGATATGTTTACAAGAAGTGACTTTTAAGGCCGCTTTACACGCTACGATATCGCTAGCGATGTCACCAGCATTCGCACCCGCCCCCGTCGTGCGTGCGTCGTGGGCAAATCGCTGCCCGTGGCAGACAATATTGGTAGTGCGCGTCACACGCACATACCTTACTAACGACGTCGCTGTGGCCGGCGAACAAACTCTTTTTTAAGGGGGAGGTTTGTGCGGCGTCACAACGACGTCACACAGCGGGCCACCAATAGAAGCGGAGGGGCGGAGACCAGCCGCATTAACGACACTCCCACCTCGTTGCCGGAGGACGCAGGAACGCTGTTGTTCATCATTCCCGAGGTGTCACACGTAGCGATGTGTGCTGCCTCAGGAACGACGAACAACTTGCGTCCCAAAACGTCAATGATATTTGGGAAAGGAACGACGTGTCAACAATCAACGATATTTGCGGTTCTTGGGATCGTTAGCGGTCGTTCGTAAGTGTCACACACAACGACGTCGCTAATGATGCCGGATGTGCGTCATGAATTCCGTGACTCCAGCGATATCTCATTAGCGATGTCGTTGCGTGTAACGGGGCCTTTAGTCAGTTATGAAAATTGCAAGAGTTCAGGACTTTTTTTTTTAATAATGAAACGAGAAGTAAAAAAAGGGAAAAAACTTAACATAAAATTCTTAGAAAATTCATAATATAAAACCTTTATTTGAAAAATAGTTTAATTTCTGGTGATATTTGAACACCTCGCCACCCCAAACTACTACCAAAAATGCCATTAGTAAAACCTTTGTTGGTAACCTTGGGTAATGAAAAAGTTACCAGTCCCATCCTTGGTCTAATACTCTAGTCTGTGGTGGTCTACAAACTCCAGATGTTAGTGCTATTCTGCTTTTATAGAAACCAAATGTGGCCAGTACAGAGACCTCTGGATTGGCCGTGAATATCCATGTAGGAGATTGAAAAGACTTTGTGACTGGTATATTACATGGACATCAGCCATTTTAGTGATTGTGGTGGGGGCTTCATTAGTCGTCTGTCAAACCTCAAAGGGAGTGGTCTTAGGGGCACTTTGCACGTTGCGATATCGCAGGTGCAATGTTGGTGGGGTCAAATTGAAAGTGACGCACATCCGGCGTCGCAGGCGATATCGTAGTGTGTAAAGCATTTTTGATACGATTAACGAGCGCAAAAGCGTCGTAATCGTATCATCGGTGTAGCGTCGGTCATATCCATGAATTGGGAATGACCGATGTTACGATATTGTTCCTCGTTCCTGCGGCCGCACACATCGCTGTGTGTGAAGCCGCAGGAGCAAGGAACATCTCCTACCTGCGTCACGGCCGCAATGCGAAAGGAAAGAGGTGGGCGGGATGTTTACGTCCCGCTCATCTCCGCCCCTCCGTTTCTATTGGCCGCTTGCCGTGTGACGTCGCTGTGACGCCGCATGACCCACCCCCTTAATAAGGAGGTGGGTCGCAGCACAGAGTGACGTCGCAGGGCAGGTAAGTGCGTGTGAAGCTGCCGTAGCGATAATGTTCGCTACGCCAGCTATCACCATGATATCGCAGCTGCGACGGGGGTGGGGACTATCGCTCTCGGTATCGCAGCATCGGCTTGCGATGTCGTAGTGTGCAAAGGGCCCCTTAGGAAGGACATGCTACCGGACCATGTGGACTTATGGGGCCTGTGTTTGAATATTTTATCAATTATTTAATTTATTTGAAATCTTGGGTGATTTTCTTGCCATAGTTGGGTTGCCTACTTTGGACACATCATATGAAGAAAGCAGTCACTGAAGAAGGATATCATGGTTGGAAAAATAGAAGGAACAAGGCGAAGAGGAAGACCAGCAACCCGATGACGTGATACTATCAAGATAATGGTGGAGAAGACCATGGTGGATCTCTGTAGGTGGAGAAGACCATGGTGGACTTATCTAGGTGGAGAAGACACAAGTGGACCTAAGTAGGCTGCACAAGATCAATCTTCCTACAGAACATTCATCCATCAAGTCGCCATGGCTTGAGATCAAGCTGAAGGTCATTAAAAGAAGACGTTGGGTGTAAAAACTGTGACTTTCGATTTCCACCTACTACTACAAATCCTAAACTAATGGCAAATAGACGTAGCACAAAGCATCCAAACCTAAACTTCCTCATTACAGACCTTCTAATAGTTGGGAATCCCCAGTTTTTCTTTCTACTCCCAGATCTACAGGTCTCTGGTTCTTGGTGGTGAAAGTCCTCCGATAAGGCTAATATTTTACATTCTTTGGTGCGGCTGTCATGAAGTAATTCTCCTCAAAATTCCATATCTTTATCAAATAATTACAGATCTTTGCATTTTCCACATAGCTCTTACCCCCATGTAGTAAATCTACTAACTGCATTAAGCAATTGTTATTGCATTGATAAGATTATAACGTGTTATAGACGCCGATGTCTTTTCCCACATCCAAAAATGAAGAGAAAATAGAAATGATTATCGTGTGCAATCCAGAAAATTCCAACACTTTTCCTCTAAATTTTAACCGTGTATTGTCTGACACACCTGAACAGATGTGGAGAGGAGAATTAGGCTGGGTTCCTGCTCCGTACTAACTATATCTCTGTGCCCCTTCTCAGATGCTCAGGAGAAGGGGCAGAATTTTTGGATTTTCAATCTACAACATGTCTGGTGTGTTATGGATTTTCATCATGAGTATAGATATGACTTTCTGATAACTAGCATCAAATAGGTCTTCCCACCTTACTTATCTGTCATGTGGTGTTTGGTGTTGCACTCGCTGGGTGTCATGGCGGTGTCGGACTCTGTTCACACTGCAGAATCCACAAACAACCTGGGTTCCGTGAGTTGCACAGCTTGTCATGGGCGTCGGCTGTTTCTGGCTTCACTGCATCCCAGTACAGCAGGAGTTTATTTCTGCAGGCTTGTGATCATTTGCTGGAAGCTCAAGCTGCTGATTACCATCCTCAGCTGCCCTCACCCTTTGGCCGGAGTCTCACATTGCATCACTTGGCACGGCCACACTCTCTCCTGACATGAGCTGCAGCTGAGGTGCTCCTGTCCAGTGAGTGTGCGGCTGTGCCGGGTTATGTGAAGCGAGAATCGCACGAGTTACACGCTATGCACTTGCAAGTGTGACTTTGGCCTTTATAAGGTTCTGGTTTCTGGGGCTGAGTGCCGGATATAGCTTCTACTACCTCGGTTCCTGTGGTTATCCAGTTCTATGGTGATCTACAAGTTGTGGTTCTGCATGGTGTGTGAGTTCTCCAGTTGTGCATTTATTTCCTACTGCCCAGTTCACATACTGTCCTTCCTTTGTGTTTGTGTGCAGTAGTTTTTGTTTACCCTTTTCTGTGCCTACTTGTTGGGTTTTCGTTACTGGACTTCTTGCCCTCTCCATGGGTGGGGGGTGGGAGTAGTGTCAGGGCTCGGACAGGAGACAGGGTCACGCTGGGGGCTTGAGACAGGGTCACGCTGGGGGCTTGAACCTGGCTACCATAGAGCCTACTTTCGAGATAAGGGGCAGCGCAGGTGCCTCAGTCTTAGGGTCAGCCTAGGAATCCCTTTTTCATCGGTATATGCCCCGTGACAACATCGTTCACTCATCATACATACCTAAAAAAAAAAGAACAGACACATCTGCTTTCTGTCTGTCTGTCTGTCTGTCTGTCTGTCTATCTATCTATCTATCTATCTATCCATCCATTCATCGTTTATATTTTTCCTCTCTATGCTTTTGCAGAGGCCTAAATCTTTATAGAACAATAAAAGAGGGAGAGCCAGCACTGCTTGAGAATGGCATGCAACAAATAAAAAGTGTAAATTCACAAATTATTCCAACTTTACTATAATGCAAAATGAGATTTTTAGCAAACAATGGATCATTTTTTTGAGCCACCCCTGCCAGCCCTAATTTTGGTGGCTGTTCACATCTCAATAGCGGGGTCCTACTCTATATTTTATCTTTTCAGTGTGCCATGCGGCCTCCTAATTAAATTAAGAGCAGAACCATATTGAAGCAACACATATACCTGTAACATTTCAGAACCGCTTCCATGTTACAAAGACAGGCAGCTGCGAATAAAGGCAACCAGGTCCCAGCATGTGCAGCAGATGCCACACACACCAGGACAATTATAACAGTTTTCATAAATGGGGGGGAGTCAAAGTCAACCATATTAAAACCTAATGTTCAAATACAATAGGCCCCCAATCTTGCCAAGTAAAAAACATACTCCTCAAACATGATGAAACAATGTGGTGCACACAATGGAGTTTAATGCTTGCTTTATTAGAAAAAAGATCACAACAATCACCAACGCAATAGTGTAAACATACTGACGTAAAAAGGCTAAAAGAAGTAACCTTGCTGTATAGGGATCCAGGTATAACAATAATATGGCCCACGTATGGATTTCTCTCTAGGGTGGTAGATGGAACTTAGTTCACACCAATACAAACCATACCCATCGTGTGTGGGACAAAGGCATAATCCCCCACAAGTCTAGACATAATGGTGAAGTAGCATCAGTGGCATAAGTATAAACCGTGACAGGTAATGACCCCTATAACGGACGGGTAAACCATACATACCAGATTAGTCTGACAGGTGGGAGGTATACCAAGGATCACAGGCCCGACGCGCGTTTCGGCACACCTTTCTCAAGGGCCGTTGCACGTTGTCTGTGGACCGCCAAGTATGACCCTTAAATACCCCAGTTGAACCGCCTCCGCCCGCCCTCCTGCTGCGCAATAATCGCGCTTACCACATTGTTTCAACACACCAGGACAATGTGAGAACTGGCCATCACAGTGCCCGACCAGCAGCCATGAATGAAGGCGGAGCAGGCCCAAGTAAATGATGCTTAATTAAGTGCTTAGGTGCTTAACCTCCTGCTCTCTGGCCTCCCTTCCAACACTCTTGCACCCCTCCAATCTATCCTAAACTCTGCGGCCCGCTTAATCCACTCTCCCCTCGCTACTCCCCAGCCTCGCCACTCTGCCAATCCCTTCACTGGCTTCCCATCACCCAACGACTCCAGTTCAAAACATTAACCATGACATACAAAGCCATGCACAACCTGTCTCCTCCCTACATCTGTGACCTTGTCTCCCGGTACCTACCTGCACGCAACCTCAGATCCTCACAAGATCTCCTTCTCTGCTCCTCTCTTATCTCCTCTTCCCACAATCGCATACAAGATTTCTCACGTGCATCCCCCATACTCTGGAACGCTCTACCTCAGCACATCAGACTCTCCACTACCGTGGAAAGCTTCAAGAGGAACCTCAAGACCCACCTCTTCCAACAAGCCTACAACCTACAATAGCCCTCAGTCCAGTACACCACTGCGCAACCAGCTCTGTCCTCACCTATTGTACCATCACCCATTCCCTGTAGACTGTGAGCCCTCGCGGGCAGGGCCCTCTCTCCTCCTATACCAGTCTGTCTTGTACTGTTAATGATTGTTGTACATATACGCTCTCTCACTTGTAAAGCGCCATGGAATAAATGGCGCTATAATAATAATAATAAATAATAATAATAATAATTAACAATGCCTGTGGAAAAGGGGGAGGTGGCTGAATGTGAACAGCCACCAAAATTAGGGGTGGCTCAAATAATTGATCAAGTTGTTTGCTAAACATCTCATTTTGCATTATAGTACAGTTGGAATAATTTGTGAATTTACACTTTTTATTTGTTGCATGCCATTCTTAGGCAGTGTTGGCTCTCCCTCTTTTAGCGTTAAATCTTCATAGAGGTTTCCTTTCCTTATCTTCTATTTTTACATTATAAGTTATACTTAATGTATATTCTGCCCAGATTACTCTCCCACATGTCTAAGAACCATCTATTATTTTTTAAAATTTGTTACTAATTTTCGTGCAATGTATATAAATTCCGATATCCTCCACGTTGAATGCCGAGGTTTCTCCTTGTAGACGCTCCTCACCCTGTGAAGCTCGTGACTGACGTCTTCCTTTTTTAGCATTTATGTTTTGCTTCTCCTAGAATATCCCAAAATCTCAATAAATGATGAAGACGACTCTGTTCCTCCCCCAAACAAAAGAGCGGAGATGGGCCAAGCGTCCTTTGAAGGTGTCGTGTTTGCTCCACCGCCTGCCCGATTCCTGCATCTACTGGAAAGTAACGACAAGGTAAGGAATATTTAGGAAATCGTCTGCGTCTTTTATGATAATTCTCGGAAAGCAAAACTCTGCCGAATTGGATCTCAGTCTTTGTGTCGCCAATGTGTAGCGCTCACAATTATTTCTAGCCCCCTCCCCGGCCTTGTATCAGAAAGCATGTGTCTTCACTGGAGGAAAAAGGAATTCTGCTTTGAAGGAGGTCTGTGTGAAACAACATGCTTGTTTTTTTTGTCCTGTTACCTACAAAGGATTATTCAGATAATAAACAGGAGACACATCACCGCGGCGGATGGCAGGTGTCAAAAAAAAGATAATTGACTGAACGAGTACAAAAGAAAAAGTCACTATTTCTGCTGCTTTGTATAACAGCAAAAAGGCGCATTTCACAATCAGAGAGTCGTAGAGAAAAGAAGAACGGAAGGAAAATAATCTGTTCTGTAGAAGAGGAGGTAATTGACAATGATCTAGAATATTATGGCTCTTTCAGAAGTCCGTTCTTATCTCGGAAATGTAAAAAAACTGAGTAATTTCCAACAGTGTGCCGGATCAGCATCAGATTAGTGTGTCTGTTTTTACCTTGTTTTTCATCAATTTATGCAAAAAAAAAGAAGTGATGAAAGTTTTTCAAGCTTCTTCTGACAATCAGTGTAAATCGGACTGAACTAGAAGGTCACCCGTGTGCTATCGGCATTTTCCACGGACCCATAGACTTGCATTGGTGAATTTAATCAACAATTCAAATAAAAAACACATTTATTCTTGGGTTTTGTTTTTTTTTATTTTACAAAAACAGTGAAAAGAGATCAATCAACAAAATCTGGGACACATGGGCATTACTTATATGCAGATTTGGTATTAAACTTTGCGAAGGACGTATAAATCAAGCCGCATACAAGGTTATTCTGGAAAAATAGTTGCTTCCTTCTGCTCAGGCAATGTTCCCCAACTCTGAGGACTGGATTTTCTAGCAGAACAATGCGCCATGCCACACAGCTAGGTATATCAATGTGTGAACGAAGGACCACCACATCAAAACCCTGTCATGGCCAGCCCAATTTCCAAACCTGAATCCCATTGAAAACCTCCGGAATGTAATCAAGAGGAAGATGGATGGTCAAAAGCCATCAAACAAAGAAGAGCTGCTTACATTTTATGTGTGCAGCACTGGTAATTTTAAAAAATAACTTTTAATAAATAGTATTAAAATATTAGGAAAATCCAGACAGACAAACACAAGGTAATTAACACAACGTACAAATGGATGAGTATAAGAAGTGGACTCTCAGGAGTTATCAATTTTTACATTCCCTATGGTTCAATCATAATCATCCAAATGAATAAAGTGACATTGTGCAAGGTCCGTTAACCTCCCAAAAATTGCACTTTCGACCTATGAGTATTACTCTTTGTATAAAGTGGTTAAGTGCAAATTAATAAATAACCCCAAGTCTTAAAGACATTAATTGCAGTCGGGGGGGGGGGGGGGGGAGGTACGGTTTTAGTGACAATAATGCTCAAAAATATAATTATTGCATTCAATGGCGACAGTGGGATATATGCTCACCGTCCACCCCACTGCTACACCAATGATACAGGCGTTACCTTGCAAGATTCGGGGGGGGTGACTCACAAAACACCACACATTTCCCCTAAGGTAACACCAGTAGCTCAACGTCCTCCTTCCCGACGCGTTTCCTCAGAGCGATTCATCAGGGGAGAGGGATGCTATAGTATCAGAGGCATGCTGAGCAGAAAATGAAAACCAAGTGATGACTTAAATAATGTGTCATACCGCCCACTATGTTAATTATGCGGCACCTGTTCAATCAAATGGGCTGGTTTATACAACCCAATTATGTCTGTGCCTCCTATCAATTACGAGGGGTGGGATTGACACCATGACAAATACACTGTGTTCCCTTTTACAAGGCGTACGGTTACCAATATTCCACTCAAACGCTGTGCGGTACAATTGAGCCTTCACTATATCCCACTTGACATGAGTGAGGCCGATTGTGTGACAGAGAAAAGGGGCATGTTTGCATAACACGTGGGTAAAGACACACCACCCGATCATGTGACCGGAGCACAACATCATTACATCACCCGGTCCGCCGCTCATCACAGCGTAACTAAGTGACGTCCTGCTGCTGTGTGGCGTGCGGATAGAGAAGTCCCCACCGGTCGTGCAGACAGAATGCCCTAGCGCGTCATCACAAGGAAAACACCAGGCACTGCACCAAAAGCAATGCCGATGACCCACACTTACGATATGCATGTGGGGGCGTTACTGGCGGTCACATGACCTGCAAAACCGGCGCGTCATCAACACATGACCTGAAGCGTAACTGCTTCATGGCAACCAGCGCTAATCCCCTGGAAACCCAAGGCCAATGCATGCTGGTAGCGAGGATATAACAGGGCGAATAGCCCCGCATCGCCCCCAGTAACATTCAACGCTATTATTAAGTCAGCGTACTTACGCTATTAGTAGAATTAATATATATGGGGGACACAGCTTATTAAATAGTAGATGTAGTCTCACATCCCAGTCGGGATTGAAATGATAGGACGGTAACCAACCGTCTAACCATCTGTTCCAATATGGTAACAGAGTAATTTATTTGGTATTTTAGGCAGGTTCGGACAAGGGTTGGTGTCAAAAATGGACAGTCAAAGCAAAAGAGACACATCCAAATTAGGTGGTCTGTCAGGCAATAGGACAAACGATAAGCGATCTGGCGGTCGACTAAAAAGAGGGGGGGGCAAGGGGGAAGGGGGCGGGAAATATAGAAAACCTTCTATCCCTTCCTACACCCTGATATTCAATCTACCTGGCCGCGGAGGTTGGCACCCTACCATCACATCATGGCGCCCCCACTCATCGTCATCTCACCCTGAAAGGCCCTATGTCACCCTATTAAAGAAAACACCCATAGGTGAGGGTTTCATTTAGGCCTAAGGGAGTCTGAGTTTTAAGGGTGTAGATCCAGTAGGCCTCCCTTTGTAGAAGGCGCCTGTCCCAATTCCCGCCCCGGACTGGTGGTGTAAGGATTCAATGCCCATAAAGGTTAATCCTTTCATGTTACCTCCATGTATGGAGTTAACATGTCTTGAGAGGGGGGTGTCCTTTTTATTAATGATGTCCCGTAGGTGTTCCCCCACTCTACGTCTCAGTTCACGTTTCATTTTGCCTACATACTCAATGGAACAAGAGCATGTGGCCTTATAGATCACTCCGGTGGTCCGACAATTAATAAATGATCTAATTTGGATAGTCTTTTTTGTGTTAGTGCTCACAAATTCCTTGCCGGTAAGAATTGCAGGGCAAGCCACATAGCCACTACATCTAAAAGACCCTGTGGTTTTTGAAGTGAGCCAGGTGGTGTTTTTTGGTGGATCAAAGTGGCTGTGGACCTGTCTATCCTGCAGAGATCTGTTCCGGCGGTAAGTACAATTAGGGATAGCCGCCAACCAGATCGCCGATATCAGAGTCCATTTGAAGGACAGACCAGTGTTTTTTCAGAATCTTAAAGAGAGCCTGGGAACCATTACCGAAAGTAGTGATGAAAAGGAACTGTGTTTCATCAGTTTTTTGAGGGGAGGGGACCAATAGACTTGTTCTGTCCCTTCTACTTGCTTCCTGATAAGCCTTCCTCATAATACTGTCAGGGTATCCCCTTTCTCTAAAGCGCCTCCGCAGTTCCGCTGATTGCTCCCTGAAGTCTCCATCAGTGGAACAATTACGTCTCAGCCTGAGGTACTGGCCTTTCGGAATGCCACGTTTCAAGGGAACAGGATAGTTGCTCTCCCATCGTAGGAGTGAGTTCGTGGCAGTTGGTTTCCTATACGTCTTAGGCGGGCTTTGCACACTGCGACATCGCAGGTGCGATGTCGGTGGGGTCAAATTGAAAATGACGCACTTCCGGCATCGCATGCGACATCGCAGTGTGTAAAGCCTAGATGATACGATTAACGAGCGCAAAAGCGTCGTAATCGTATCATCGGTACAGCGTCGGCGTAATCCATGATTACGCTGACGCGATGGTCCGATGTTGTTCCTCGCTCCTGCGGCAGCACACATCGCTGTGTGTGAAGCCGCAGGAGCGAGGAACGTCTCCTACCGGCCTCACTGCGGCTTCCGTAGGATATGCGGAAGGAAAGAGATGGGCAGGATGTTTACATCCTGCTCATCTCCGCCCCTCCGCTCCGATTGGCCGCCTGCCGTGTGACGTCACAGTGACGCCGCACGACCCGCCCCCTTAACAAGGAGGCGGGCCGCCGGCCACAGGGACGTCGCACGGCAGGTGAGTGTGTGTGTGAAGCTGGCGTAGCGATAATTTTCGCTACGCCAGCTATCACCACATATCGCTGCTGCGACGGGGGCGGGCACTATCGCACTCGGCATCGCAGCATCGGCCTGTGATGTCGCAGTGTGCAAAGTGCCCCTTAGTGGAAATGCCACCAGTTTCATCCCTAGATAGGAGGACGTCAAATTGGTAATAATACTATCACTGCTTACATTTTAGCACCAGGAGTGGCATAAGGTCACCCAAAAGCAGTGTTAAAGACTGATGGAAAGCAGCCAAGACGCATGAAAGCTGGGATTAAACATCATGGTTATTCCACAAAATACTGATTTCTGATCTCTTCCTGAGATAAAACATTATTAGTATTGTTGTGTCTAAATGATTATGAACTTGTTTTCTTTGCATTATTTGAGGTCTGAAAGCACTGTGCATTGTTTTGTTATTTTGACTATTTCTCATTTTCAGAAAATACAAAATGTATTACTTGGAAATTCGGAAACGTCAGTAGTTTATAGAATAAAAGAACAATTTACATTTTACTCTAAAATATACCTATAAAAAGAAAAATCAGAAAAACTGAAAACTTTGCAGTGGGCTCTTAATTTGTGCCAAAGCAGTAATATATACTGTGTGTGTATATATATATATATATATATATATATATATATATATATACAGTATATGTATGTATCTACTGGTGCCTAAATCATAGGACACTTGTGACATTGCCACTGTCTTTCAAAGTTTCTGGAGATTAGGAGATTACATGAGAAACAATTCTGGAGTAAACCGAGCGTTACTTGACGTGACAGAATCGTCGGTGATACACTTGATGCGTTCATTGAATTTCAGCTATCATCCCTACCGTACGTCGCTTTCAATCATAGCCGTGTTATCTCAGTCTGATACAGATTTGCGCTCTCATGAATCTTAAGTAACGCTTCCTCGGCCTCCTGATCTGTCAGCCACAACTAAGAACATCACAGGTGGCTTAGAAGACGCGGACAGGTTCATAGGTGATCGTACCGAAACGCTCCAGAAACTTGGAACCGAATATAGCGGAGCGTTCATCAGCTGCAAAGTGTAGAGGTGACCGCAGGTCTGGAGATGTTCTTATATTACGTTGGCTTTCATATCGATGAGTGGAGGTTTTTCTATACTTACCAAACGACTTTTACAACTCTTAGGCTGGGGCCACAAGGGGACTACTGCGATCCCCTTGCATGACACTCGGCTCATGCTGGCAGTACAGCAGAGCCGAGTGTCATGCGTGTGTCCTTGCAACTGAGGTCCGTTCGTGGGAGCAGACCTCAGCTGCGGGGGGCGGGCCGGCACTCAGGAGGGGTGGGAGGGATTTCTCTCCCTCTCTCCTGCATAGCCGGCTATTGCCATTCTCGCACTGCACTAGCGGTACACCGGTGTACCGCGAGTGCAGTGCGATTTTTCTCTCGCCCCATTCACTTGAATGGGTGCCAGAGAAAGAGTCTCGCATTACAGTCGCAGCATGCTGCGATTGTTTTCTCGGTCCGATTAGGGCTGAGAAAATAATCGCTCATGTGCGCTCACACACAGGCTAGAATTGGTCCGAGGGGAATGCGATGTATTATAGCACTCCACTCGCACTGTTTTTCTCGCCGTGTGGCTTAGGCCTTAATGTCATAAGGACCTTGTTCCCATCTCCCAATGTAAATTAGATTTTTTTTCGGATGCAGAAGTGATCAAATTTGTATAACCTCATGTTAGCTGAAAGATCCAGGTAGTATTGTAATATGATGCCTATTCTGTACCGCTTTGTGCCTCCAATTTCATATGGAGGCTTCTTCCCAATGATTCGGAATCCGCGCTTCTATGCAGATATTCACCCTAGTACAATTACATCTAGAAAAGAATAAAGTCCCACCCGAGGACACAATTTAGCAGCACATTGCATGTCGGTGGGTTCGTGATATGGGACCATAGTGCTCCCTGCTTGTTTCCACGTAAGCTTTGCTGTCTGCACGAAGGCTAAGCGGACCTGCAGAATTCATCTTTTTTCCCATGCCTACTCCACTGATATTTAAGGTGTTTTCTGGCTTGACTTATTTTATGAAGTAGTCATCTTTCTAATCCATCAATGCTATTCGAACTCAACAAGACTAGGGTTTTGTACGCCGGCCTTGATCCAGAGTCCGCTGGAGTCATATGTTCTAACTTAGAAGCATGAACCTCCTGATGAATTTTCGAGCAAATTTCAACTCTCATATATCAGGATAGACTGCACTACATTTCTGTCTTCATTTCACTTTTGTGGTCAAGTTTGTTCATGCTCCTTCTTGCTAAGCGCCATCCTTTTTTCATGAAGTGGCAGAGCAGGGGAAAAAATGACAAATGTTACACAAAGTTTGCAACATTTCATACAGTTTTATACCAGATTTCAAGTGCAAACTGTTTGTTTAATTGGCCCTATGAGTTTCAGTATCATTTTTTTCAAGATCTTACTTGGTAGTGCTCACTCATCACTAGTTACGAGTTCCGTACATGGTAGTGCTCACTGC
Source organism: Anomaloglossus baeobatrachus (assembly GCF_048569485.1). Lineage (NCBI taxonomy): Eukaryota > Metazoa > Chordata > Amphibia > Anura > Aromobatidae > Anomaloglossus > Anomaloglossus baeobatrachus. The sequence continues at coordinate 155,470,584 of NC_134363.1, read as the reverse complement.
TCGCTCATTACTAGTTACGATTACCGAGCACAGGAACATGGTAGTGCTCGCTCATCACTAGTTACCAGTACTGAGCACCCGAGCATCGTAGTGCCCGCTCATCACTAATTACGAGTACTGAGCACCCGAGCATGGTAGTGCTCGCTCATCACTAGTTACGAGTACCGAGCACCCGAGCATGGTAGTGCCCGCTCATCACTAGTTACGAGTATCGAGCACCCGAGCATGGTAGTGCCCGCTCATCACTAGTTACAAGTACTGAGCACCCGAGCATGGTAATGCCCACTCATCACAAGTTACAAGTACCGATCACCCAAGCATGGTAGTGCTCGCTGATCACTAGTTACGAGCACTGAGCACCCGAGCATGGTAGTGCTTACTCATCACTAGTCATCTCCTATGTCAGTAATGGGAAAATCTGTAGTCATTGATGTCATGGTGGAATATGGGGGGTTGTGTATAATTTTGTGTAGTTTCATATTTTAGGCGTGGTGCTCTGTCCATTCTGTATACATTGTCCTGTTAAGTTAGGTTAATCACCCCCTGTCAGGCTTTTGTCCCTAAGTTTGGGGGAGGGGAACCTGGGATCCACTTAAACGCTCTGCTTACCTGGGAGATTATTGAGTCTGGCTGAGAAGGGCAAGAGACAAGCAGGAAGATTGATCCTCTGGGGGAGAAGCTGCAGCTACAGGCAGCACCCCAGAGAGCCATTGAGAAACCCCGATTTCCCTGGAAAAGGACTTCTGGAGAATTGTAACTAATCCCCAGGACATTTATCCCATTACTGGACTACTTTACCCTCTGTGTGGTGGATTATTTTATAGACTTTCTGATTTGCTTGGAATAAATGTTCTTTTGATTATTCAATCATCTCTCGCTCTGTTGATTGTGGGAGTGAGTACAGAAACTGGACCGTATCCAGTCTACAGGAGAGAGCCAGAGATCTGGGCCTGCACTACCAGGGACTGACTAAAGAGGCCTTAATTGATTTACTAGTCGGTGTGAGCCAGACCCCCTCCTCCCAGATGTCTGACAGACAAGCGCTGGAAACGGGAATCCCTGCCCCAAAAAGCCAGTGGTTGGTGTGGTTCGAAGAAGAGATGGTGGTTCTGGGCCCAGGTGTATTTCAGGACTATAAGGAGGAGGCTGCTCGCCGAGCACAGCAGAGACAAGAAGCAATGGAGTCCGGCAGAGGGAGTAATATGAGTTGGAGTGTAAACCCAGCGATCCGGGAGCCTGTACGGATTACCTGGACGGACTTCGGAGTAGTTGATGGGTTCTTCAAGGACTTTGAGCAGCAGTGTGCCATGATGGAGGTGCCCCACTCTGGCTGGATGCGTTTGTTAGTGGGACTCCTGAAGCCTGGCAAAAGGTTATCGAATCATTGACTCACAGCAGAACCGGGATTACAACATTGTAAAGCGGACAATCCTGGGTTACCATGCTATCACCCCAGACTTACATAGAGCACAGTTCCAAAACCTTCCATGCACCACAGAGGGATCGTTTAGGATGTATGCCCATAAGATGTCCCAGGCATGTCGGAGATGGCTAGAAGTAGAAAATACCTTCACTGTGGAAGATGTTCTACAGGTACTTCTTATAGAACAATTTCTTTACAAGTGCCCCTCATAAATACGGGAATGGGTCAGAGAGTGCACGCCGTGCACCTTGGATAGAACTGCAGCCCTGGCCGATGAGGCTCTTACTATCCGATCGCAATGGAGGAGGCTTCTGGGAAATAAGCCACAACCTGCTCCTGTGCCCTGGACCTCTCCAGTTATATCTGCACCTCCATGTAGCTGCAGGCCGATGACAACCACGGCTCACAATCCTGGGCTCCAACAGTTCCGACCACGCCCTGTGGGAATCTCAGGGAGGATATCTTATGGATGCGGGAAACCTGGGCACCTGCAATCCAGTTGTCCTGCAAGTACTCGGAGGGACCCCCACGCTCCTCCACCTCGTCCGGTACATTTGGTGCATTATATCCCGCCTGAGGAAGAGGTACAACCACGTCCACTGGAGTGTACTGCTGACCCCTGCACCGTAGACGCCCCTGTTGGAGTGTATGGCCTGCGGCCTTTGTCACCAGGTTCTCCTACTGCCTTCTCCAGAATGCACATTGGAAAGAGTACAACACAGAGGAGATGTTATCAATGTGGGCAGCCTGGGCATTTGCAAAACACTTGCCCTCTTGGTCGATTGAGGAATGACCTTGCACCTGTTCATTCTCGATAGCCAAATACAATGAGAGAAGAGTTCTCACCCCTTCAAGTTGACTTGCCTAATGTCTCAGACACTCGTGGTCGACCACTAGGAGTTTATGGGGTGCGAGGCACGGCCCCGAGTTCCCCTTACCATCAAAGTAAGCACTTACAAGAGGTTGTGCTGGATTGACAGAGAGTCATTGGATTTTCTCACAATAGCTGATCCCCAGGTGGTTCAGCCAGAGGCGATACATCATGGACCAGGGATTGTTATTCAATTGGCTGGAGAACAAAGGAGGAATATCCCAAAGGTGATTGTAGATCTGGACTTTGGCTTTGGGGTCAAGCAATGCATGGTTGGGATGATGAGGGCCTGCCTGCAGTTGTTCTCCTAGGAAACACAGTTTGAGTGAAGGAGGACACAAAGGGAAGCTTGTCCTTACAGCACTACTGCTGTACAAGGGACTATCCACAGCTAAGCAACATGGACTTAAGTGAGGTGGCCAGAGATCTTTGTAGACCTCATGGCGCACTCAATTATTAAGAAGGAGGCAGAGGTTGCCATGGTGGAATATGGGGGGTTGTGTATAATTTTGTGTAGGTTCATATTTTAGGCGTTGTGCTTTGTCCATTCTGTTTACATTGTCCTGTTAAGTTAGGTTAATAACCCCTTGCCAGGCTTTTGTCCCTAAGTCTGGGGGAGGGGGACCTGGAACCCACTTAAACTCTCTGCTTACCTGGGAGATTATTGAGTCTGGCTTGGAAGGGCAATAGACAAGCAGGAAAATTGATCCTCTGGGGGAGAAGCTGTGGCTACAGGCAGCACCCCAGAGAGCCATTGAGAAACCCCGATTTCCCTGGAAAAGGACTTCTGGAGAATTGTAACTAATCCCCGGGACATTTATCCCATTACTGGACTACTTTACCCTCTGTGTGGTGGATTATTTTTATAGACTTTCTGATTTGCTTGGAATAAATGTTCTTTTGATTATTCAATCATCTCTCGCTCTGTTGATTGTGGGAGTGAGTAGAGAAACTGGACCGTATCCAGTCTACAGGAGAGAGCCAGAGATCTGGGCCTGCACTACCAGGGACTGACTAAAGAGGCCTTAATTGATTTACTAGTGGGTGTGAGCCAGACCCCCTCCTCCCAGATGTCTGACAGACAAGCGCTGGAAACGGGAATCCCTGCCCCAAAAAGCCAGTGGTTGGTGTGGTTCGAAGAAGAGATGGTGGTTCTGGGCCCAGGTGTATTTCAGGACTATATACAGGCAGCACCCCAGAAAACCGTTGAGAAACCCTGATTTCTCTGGAAAAGGACTGCTGGAGAATTGTGACTGATCCCCAAGACATTTATCCTATTACTGGACTACTTTACCCTCTGTGTGGTGGATTATTTTATGGACTTTCTGATTTGCTTGGAATAAATGTTCTTTGGATTGCTTAATCATCTCTCGCTCTGTTGATTGTGGGATATCGGAGAAGGACCCCGTGACAACTGAAGACATATTTTGTCTGTGAAATGAGAATTTTTAACATGAAAAATCAATCTTGACAGATAAAGAAGCGGATTTCAGTAATAAGACATATTACAAAGTTTATTATGTTAACATGTATTATTGATTTTTAAAAAAAGAAAATTAAACGATGGATACTCTTTGAGGTCAGAAAAGAGGGTAGAAAGTGAGAGATTCACATCGGCATTGTATTCGAGTAACATGCACAAAATTAATTAACAGGGAGACACATTCTAATAAATTTGCCCAAATCTGTGCCAATAATGTGTCATCTTCTGTCTTTAATTTTAATACATTTCCTTTAAACAGGGCGACCCGGCCTTCTGCCTTGCAATCATTTCCACATTGGTAACTTTTTGCGCAGTTTTTGCAGACCCAACAATGCGCAAGTATTTTTGGCCGAGTTTACACCAAAATAGTTGTGCAAATACAATGTTAAATATGTGCGAAAATATATAAGCATGTCCTACGGCCTTTCATCTATCTGTCTTGTGTGCATATTTCTTTACATTTCAGCCTAGAAAAAAAACAAGTGGAAAACTGACTGGTGAAAAAACTGAGAAAATGACAGTCTCACAGGAGAAGATTGAAGACAGCAGGTAGGTGTGAATCAGTATTTCTGTATCTCAGCTGGATCTGCTTCCCCTCTTATGTTGTGCATGCTTTCCCTGAAGCAAGACAGACTTCTCGCAGAGTCTTCTATTCTGGGAAATAACGGCACGTCCTTCCCCCAAACCAATCAGTGCTCCCCCTGCACATCGCAGTAGGAATCCTACCGGCATGCAAAGGGTGAATTCCTCGGCTGAGCCGCCGGTGCCTCTAATTATCTTCTTATTATGACTGCTTATATCATATATATATATTATAATATTTGTGCAGAAATGTAAAAACATTTCCAGCGGAAAGGTTGTCAATGTATAAAAAAAATATATCAATTATGACATCATTTGTCCCCAAAATGTCAAAAAACAAGGGGCGACGGTAATCCATAGAGTCGTCCTCGGTGTGGCAGCTATAGAACAAGAGTCCTCCAGTTCACCAAGACGTGGCAAATCTTATTTACAGAGCGAGGGTATTTTTCAAGACGAATACCTGTCAGGATAAGTTTTTTTTTCTTGAAGCCCTTTTTTCAGAATTTTTTTTATTGTTTCCAACCATAAAATACAATAATTTCTTAAGAGAAAAAAGGGAAACTTACATTTTACATATTGAATAAAATAAAAGAAACCAATATAGGTGTAATAAGTCGTACAACAAATGGTGTACTATTTAAATTAATTACTTAAGATAAATAAATAAATTGTGCCTAAACACCAACAGTCACGGAGTTGCCACCTACCTGCCTGTTGTTGTGCTGACACCGTTCACCACCGGCAGAGACCACTCTTGTTGGGTTCGTCAACACAGCGGTGGAATCTTTTCCACTCTGCTCTATAGATGGGGTGCGACAGTCGATGTCATTCTTATTGACAGCTAGGTCCCCGCTGCTGACATCCGCTTTTGTGACGCCCCTGGACTAGTCAGGGCGTCACAGAGGACTGCACACTCTTTACTCTTAGTGCAGGACTCAACCCCACTTGGTCCTGGGTTCCTAACTTGCAGCATTGCCTCCATCAGCATCCAAAAATCCCAATCACACTTCCCACCACACCGTGTCAGACACACCAGTGGGCTGCTAAGCTGGAATAGGGCCGCCCACCTAGGGGTCAGGAAGACTGGTGGGAGGTGATAAGGTAGTCTAGAGTAGCCCTCGAGCAGTGAGGAGCTATTGGGAGCGTGTGGCTCCCTGGGTAGTTAATGGTTGGGTTGCAGACGATGGTCTGGGCCCGGAGGAGTCGGAGACCGGGGCACGGGATATTGGGATTGGGTGCTTAGACTAGTTTTGGAGGACAGTCAGCAGCAAGTACACTATCCGGTCTGGGACCGAAAGCATGGCGGGGTACTGGACCCTAGGTCAGGGAGAAGCTTCAAGCAACGCGGCAATTAACCTGCGGAGGATAGGGCCTTTATGGACTGTCCCCACGAAGCTCAGAGATCGGGGGCACTAGCGCAAGAGGGGGATAGGGCTCTCCAACCAAAGCAGCCCACTGAAATCCCAAGTGTGAGCTCCTGAGAGCACAGCTCCTTCACTCAAAAGGACAGCTTCAAGCTTACGGGCCACTTGGACACTACTAAAATTTGTGCACGGAGGCAGGCTCTGGACTATCAGTCAGTGCTGCAGGGAACGGATACCCGGATGAGCTCCCCCAAGAAAGCAGCGACACCCAGAGTCTTGGTTTACCACGTTGTTAGCGTCTGCTTTTGTGAGTACCTGCATTCCCCCTGCCCTCAGCGAGCCTGCGCTCTTTTGCAACCGCACCATCCAGAGTCCTGGGGCCTTCCCTACCAGTGGAGGGTAACATCATCTGCCTGCCCCCATCTCATCACCCTGGGTACTCCCACAGGCAGCGGCGGTACACCCTATTACCGCACACCACAGGTGGCGTCACGAACTATATCTCCTGTAAATAACCCCCCTTTTACGTTTAAGAGTGGCCCCAAGCCCCCGGGTCCGGAGAACCTCGAGCCACGAGTAATCACCCCCGGATCCGAGCGGTTCAACCGCTGCAGGGGCGGCACACCTCCACATTGCGGTCCGATTTTCGTTCACTGGTCCCATCGGGGCTTCCACCCAAACCCCCCACAAAATGGGTTTCGGACACATGCGCTTATGGGGTCACTGACTATAACAGTGCAGACGGAGTCACCGTGCTCTTTGTCGTGCACCATTTTCGGGAGTATACACTTTCTGGAGGCGGACACTCAGACGTCATATATAGACATATGGGTCTTCTACATGTGGGTGTTCACCTTCAATACTCATATACCACTGAAAACGGTGCACGAAAGAGTGCAAGCTGACTCTGTCTGCACCATTATAGTCAGTGGCCCCGTTGGTGCATATGTCCGAAACCTGTTTTGTGGGGGGTTTGGATCGAAGCCCCGACAGGACCATTGAATGGAGATCGGAACACAATATGAAAGCGGCCTAAGTGGCTCCCGCTGACCTTCATCAGAATAAGAACTGATTGCTGGATGTAGTAAGGGACCATGGAAAAAGCGATAACCATTGCATGGAGCGCGTCTTCCATCCCCTGCACTGTTTCCGGGGTCCTTTACTACATCCAGCAATCAGTTCTTATTCTGATGAAGGTCAGTGATATGTGACCGAAACGTTAAAAAATTGTTTTTATTTCTATCACAAATCCTAGTGTTATCACAATTTTGAGTGTCAAGGTTATTTTGTAACAATATATGAGCCGGACCCCTCCTCGAGCACCATACCTCAATTACAAGCGGAGTGACGTGGTTATTTTTCCAAGCACTGACTCTATGTGTGTAGGAAAATATTAAATGCACAATTAGAAGTTTATTTTTTTCTGGTGTTTTTTTTTTGTGACATTTACAGAGCCGTAGAGGAAACTTATCAAGTCTATTATATCTTTTTTTTTTTTTTGGCATCCAAAAGTCCCAAATTGTGCTGTACACCAGTCTGTACGAAATTTACAGCTTTTTGCATAAAATTTGTAGCTGTTTGCACAAAATTTACAGCTTTTTGTATAAAATTCGCTGTTTTTTATGCCACTCTTTCGAAAAGTGGATGAACCTAGTTATGCCCATAAACTGTAACAGAGGTTTCAAAATTATGACTTTGTAAAAAGTTACAAAAACGGTCACAATTCTTAGTCCGGTACGGGGTGTGGAGTAAAAAGTAAAAAATCAGTTCTAGAAAGAAATGTGATATCCAGAGATGCATTAAATTTATTTATCATTGTCTGACACTTGGAAAATTTTGCTGTAAGTAAAGGGTCAAGCAAAACTGACCCCAAATATGCCATCCACATCCATGTGCTGTGAAGTCTTTGCGTTCATTGCCTCTTTACTGTGATGCCATTGTGGATATTACTGCTTATTATGAATTGGTGTTTATTATCGATGTGATTTGACTTCACTGGGTGTAACTCACAAACTGTGACATTACTGTGTGCAATAACCTTTTCCTATGACTTCACAATTTACAATCCATGTGTCACATGGAGATTTTTACAGACTCGCTAACTGTCATGGCGGTGTCTGGTTCTGTTCAGACTACTGGTTCTGACACTCCACCCGATAACTTATCCGGGCGTACTCCGGCATCGAACTTAAGAGTGGTAGTTCATAGGCAGACTAGCAAGAGTTAATCTCTGCTAGTCTGCTTGTTAGTCTCCTTTGATCACATTATGTGGGGGAGCCAATTACATCTGCGCCCCTCCTATATATGCTGGCTAGATCCTTCCTTCTATGCCAGCTATAGTTTAGCTTACCTTTCTGGTGAGGTGTTGTGATCCAGACTACCTGGTAATTGTGGTACTTGTTGTTGAGTGTGGTTGTAAAGTTAACCCTTTTTCCCTTTTGTTGTTACCTTACTGCTTTTGCTTTTCTCCTGAGTCTTTCATTGTCTATTCCTTTCTGTGTGCAGTGTGTCAAAGTTTTGGTTTTCCCTTGTCTGCCTTTATCTGTGTTTCCATCTCACTTCTGTCCCTTCCTTCCCTAGTGGGAGGGGGGATTCAGATTATTTCTGGTCAGGAGCATAGCCAGGTCCGAGGCTAAGGCATCTCCACCATCAGGAGTAACCCTGAGGTTAGGGATAACCTAGGGACCCCTAGCATGAGGGACAGCAATGGAGCCCCCTGTCCCTCGTTATTCTACAGTCACATTGTTACACCATGCCCCATGGCATCATTTTGTTAAATCTGTCTGTTTCTCGCTACTGCAGATCAGTTTCTATTGAAGTGAACAGGAGCTGAGCTGGGAACGGCCACCACACTGAGTACTGAGCGGGGGCATTTAGTTGCTTTCAATTTTTAGATTCAGCCAAAGCAGAATATAGCTGATTGGTGAGAGTGCTTGCTATCGGACCCCTTACCGATCTAATATTAATGGCCTATCCTTAGAGCAGGGGCACTCGGCCGTAGATTCCCTCATTCGAGAAAATCGAGCTGATTACACAAATGACCATGGTTCATCAGAGATCGGAGTTTAATCAGTGTCAGCATAGTGTGACCCATTATCTCCGATGGAAAAAGAATGTGATGGGAAGATGGAGAACAAGGTTTCTCCATCTTCTCCATGCACCCCGATGATTTCCTCTTATTCATTGGCTTGCATGACCGAGCACGATCCAAATGTCAGATCAAACGTGCAATATTTTTCCTCTTACAAACTCGATCCAAGGCAAAAATCTGACTTGTGACCAACCCCATAAAATAACGTTAGTCCAAGCATGATCCAAAGTATTGTCAGATCACACGTAGACCAAAAGTATGGCCCTCTGACCCGCCCTTAAGCGGGCTTTACACGCTACGATATCGTTAATGAATTATCGTCGGGGTCACGTTGTTTGTGACGCACATCCGGCGTCATTAACGATATCGCAGCGTGTGTCACTTACGAGCGACCTTAACACTAGAACTACTGAGGTAGTCATTTTGACTACTTTGCACTATGTATTTCTATATAGGTGTCAAGAGTCCAGTAGTTCTAGTGTTAAACGATCGCAAAAGCGGTCAAAATCATTTGCCGCGGAGAGATCGTCCTGAAGCAAAAAATCGTTCTCTGCTTATTAGCGATGTTGTTCGTCGTTCCTGTGGGACCACACATCGCTGTATGTGACACCGCAGGAACGAGGATCATCTCCTTACCTGCCTCCACCGGCAATGAGGAAGGAAGGAGGTGGGCGGGATGTTACATCCCGCTCATCTCCGCCCCTCCGCTTCTATTGGACGCCTGCCGTGTAACGCCGCACGAACCGCCCCCTTAGAAAGGAGGCGGATCGCCGGCCAGAGCAACGTCGCAGGGCAGGTAAGTATGTGTGACGGGTATAAGCGAGGTTGTGCGGCACGGGCAGCGATTTGCCCGTGTCGCACATCCGACGGGGGCGGGTACGATCGGTTGCGATCTCACTAGTGCGATTGCAGCGTGTAAAGCCTGCTTTAGGGTAGATCATCAATATAATAAGTCTGGAAAACCCCTTTAAAACTCATCTATTGTCATCTGTCTTATTCCAAAAGTCAACCAATCAATAGTGGTGACCAAGATTTGTAGAAAGCAGAAGTGAAAAGTGTCAAAAAGTTTCAGCCCCTCAAAGTTTTTAAAAGGCACAGGTAAATTGCTGCTCGTTGGGTGGCTCCCACACGGATTGGTTTGATTGACAGGTGTCTTCCTTTTCGCATGTTAAGGAGGTATTTGTCAATCTAACCATGCCAGAAAAGAGCTCCAAGTGGACACTTTTTACCCCCATACCTGGGTAATTTTTTACACTGCAGCATTTCAGGGTAAGACCTCGGTTCCACTAGCGCATAGCTTCTAATGTGAGAGCATCGGTAGCGATATACTAATGACCCTCTGCTGCGAGCGTCAGCTGAGGGTCATGCGAGTGGGATTCGATCTTGCGATTGGATCACAGCTGCGGAGAGGAGGGAGCACTTTCTCCTCATCTCCTCCGCTGCCTGTCTCTGCGTACATCGCACTGCACTCTGATGACATCCGAGTGGAGTGCAATGTTTCACAGGCACCCATAGACTTTTATCGGTGCATGTGAGCCGAGACTCGCTGCCAAACACAGCACTGGTGTGAGAGCAATCCGATGTTTTATCAGATTGCACTCTTCCGTGCAAAACGCAAGTGGAGCCAAGGCCTAAAACATATATTTCAATTTTAAGGCCACCTATCGGTATTTCACGCCTAAGAGATTTTCTTAAAAATTGGACATAAATGTAAATGCAGTGCACAGAATAATGGAAGAATTAGTATATTTGCCAAATCTCCACTATACCGCATAAGTGTCTATATGGAAACCCCCCCAAATCGAGAGCATAGTAATTAACATATCCCATTATCCTCACCATAATCCCGTTCCTCCGCAGTGCCTAATAGCTGTGACTTTTTCCCCCCCTAATCATAAAATATCACCGGCTCGGGGCTCACAGAGTGTCAGTCATGCAATATGAAATGTTATGCTGGGGAGTAATCACACCTTCCATGGATCCATTATCAGGTCTATGACTCAAAAAGCTCTGGGAAATGTCAGGATGACCTCTGCTTCAGTCATTCATCCTATAATCTGCCTCTGGATTAATAGCGGCCAGCGCCCATTGTGTCTTGTTCTAAGGAGCTCAGCATGACAACTTCCCGGTGAACATGTCATCCTGTCTAGGAGACCTGAGCGAGACAGGAGGAAAGAAACCTTCCTGGAAACCGGGGGGATAGAATAGTGCCATAATATTACAGAAATCGAGGGGTATTCTTCTTCTCGAAGGTTTCTCATCATTTGCATCGGCACTAGTGATTCATTATCATAGATGGCCATAAAGAAAAAGTAGACAGAAAATAGCTGCCATTATCTGGTATGGTAATTCTTTATCTATACTTTGCATACTGTTGTGTGGAGCATACAATAAGAAAATCTAAGTCTATCAACATCTTTATTCTCAAAGATTTTTTTTTAATCTTCTATCTTCAGGAGCGGACCGCTCCCCTGCCTCCTGGCTTCCTGTTTTCTCTGGGGTGTTGCGCTCCTGAGCGAACCCGAGTTTCGGTGTTCAGGGTTTGTACCAAACCCAGATTTAAAAAAAAAAAAAAACAGAGTTCAGGTGCTTTACGTATGTAAACTACTTTGCGCGAGCATCACTTTACTTGGGTACACTTGGTGCTTGGGTACACCCGGTGCTCGGCCCAGTGCGAGCCGCTTGAGGTGTTTAAACTGCTCGCACTGGGGGTAACAACAGGTCATTGGACACGATGACCCTGGAAGTCCCTTCCAACGCTAATATTTTATGATTCCTCGGTTCGCTTGCAATAGGCTCCATCCCTAGAACTTCTATGAGTCACTAGTAGTGGAATCTCAAGTCCTGCATTCATCTTTCCAATGTGGTAAGGGGCTGTTTAAATGTGGGGGTGGTGGTGGTCCATCAGGTGCCTGTGTACTCTACACAACTCATGGTTTAAGTAGAACCTATCATGTCCACAAATGCTTCTAATCTGCCAATGTACCCAGGATACAGCATGGCATTGCTGCCTGAACGCCTTACTGAAAGTGCAGCTGCCTAAAGAAAATGAACTTTATTCCTCCTGAGAGACTGACTTTCAGGCACAGAGGCATGCCAACATGGCTCCAGTTTAGCGCCGGCATGCCTGCAGTGACGCCAACGTACTCAATCTCCCAGCCGGGTTACATCCTCTCCTGCTGCCCTGCAGCTGTCCACTTGTATTCCTGGTTTCTCCTCACCCTGGGGCTTGTGTACGCTGGACAGGCTCCCCGGTAATGCACTTAGGGCGCATGCACACACACCGACCCTCCTCTTAAAGAGCCAGCTCGTCATTTCCCGGAAATGCCTCTCAGCCTACGGCTGAGAGGTTCTATGTATTAAAGGCACCCTCCCATTAGGGGAGGTGTCTGCTCAATGACCCTAGTTAGTTAGTCTATCAGTCTGCTAGCTAGTTGTCAGGTCCCGTGCTTCTGTCCCGTCATCTGTATTTCTGTCCGTCTTCCCATACCTATCTGTCCCTGCCTTGCCCACCATACCTGTCGGTACCCGCCTGCCTCAGTCCATCTCGCTTGTACCTGCCTGCACCTGAGCCTGTACTTACGTCCATCTCCTCTCCTGGGGGACAGCTTCCATGGTCACGGTCACTGCCCTGGGAGTGATACCTGGCATCTGCCTCACGGTAGGCGCTTAGTTAAGACCTTTCCACTAAAGGGTGAGCCTAGGTCCCCCCTGTGATCCAGTGGGTCCACTCCTGCTCGCCGCTTCAACAACACAGGCGGTGAGCATTACATCCAGTCACAGCACGGCCTTGCACTTTGATAGACAGTTGACTCTGCACAAATACCTTGCACTGCAAGTTGTGAGTCAAACTGATGGGGCGGACTTAGCGCCTCTTTTCTCAGTGCTGTAAATGGTGACTAGAGCTGTACTAGACACACCTCTTTGACTGAAAGCCGGCAGCTTCTGGAAGGACTAAAGTTCATTTTCTCCAAGTATCTGTGCGCTCCTGAGGCATGAGTCGCCACAGGGTACTGCATCTCTCTTAAGATCTAGTACTCATCCCGGGTAAGGAGAGGATAATCGCTCGTGTTTCTCACATTCACAAACCACAAACCGTTTGCTTGGTGCTTTCCACCAGGGGGATGATCTGGGGTAGACAGGGGGATGGCCATCATGAGACATGGGACTTTCCCGGTCAATAGGACAACCATCTGGGGGGCAGGCACCACTTGGGGAAAATGGAAGAAGCATCTTCACACACAGCCAGTTAGCCCCGGGCACAGCTTGGGGTGAGAGACACACCTGGGACCTTGGTCCAATCTTCTTTTACCTCACACTTCTGGGAGTGCTATAGGACCCGCTGTTTGGAGCAGATAGCTCGGCCCCGGGTTCTGTACAGCTACACAGGATTCCAGGGTCTGCGGTGAGTGCAGGAAACACCCACGGTCCGTTCTACAGTCCACCTACACCAGGATTGGAGGGATCCCGATCAGAAAGTACTCACAGTGGGATCACCGGTGGTAACCTCGAATTACTCGTGATCGGCTGGGGCCCATCACGGTGGTGACCGGCATCTCCTGGGTAAACCAGGACTGTGAGTAAAAAGACCTTGAACCCACAGAGACTGTGTCTCCGCCTGTCTTTGCCGGCGCCGCCGCCTCGCGCTTCAGCACCTGCCATTATTACTCCCCTCATCATCCTCCCCGGTGCCCGTTCCACCCGTGGGGAGCAGAAACATCTCAGCTGCTACGACCATCCACCCCGGAGGACAGCGACAGCAGCAGCGGCTCTTCCCTGGCCGCATACCGCAGGTGGAGTCACGAGATCAAACCTCCATCATCATCCCCCCTATCTTCTTTATTATATGCCTCGGGGCCACAAAACCGGGCAACAGGGCCACTCCGTGACATCCCCAGACCCGACATCACCAGGCCCGGCAACAAGTATTTAACCCCTTCCCCCGTGGGTGCTATATCTGCGCTTTAAGTAGCATTGTAACAATGTACAGTTAGGTCCAGAAATATTTGGACAGAGACACCATTTTCGCGAGTTGGGCTCTGCATGCCACCACATTGGATTTGAAATGAAATCTCTACAACAGAATTCAAGTGCAGATTGTAACGTTTAATTTGAAGGTTTGAACAAAAATATCTGATAGAAATTGTAGGAATTGTACACATTTCTTTACAAACACTCCACATTTTAGGAGGTCAAAAGTAATTGGACAAATAAACCAAACCCAAACAAAATATTTTTATTTTCAATATTTTGTTGCGAATCCTTTGGAGGCAATCACTGCCTTAAGTCTGGAACTCATGGACATCACCAAACGCTGGGTTTCCTCCTTCTTAATGCTTTGCCAGGCCTTTACAGCCGCAGCCTTCAGGTCTTGCTTGTTTGTGGGTCTTTCCGTCTTAAGTCTGGATTTGAGCAAGTGAAATGCATGCTCAATTGGGTTAAGATCTGGTGATTGACTTGGCCATTGCAGAATGTTCCACTTTTTTGCACTCATGAACTCCTGGGTAGCTTTGGCTGTATGCTTGGGGTCATTGTCCATCTGTACTATGAAGCGCCGTCCGATCAACTTTGCGGCATTTGGCTGAATCTGGGCTGAAAGTATATCCCGGTACACTTCAGAATTCATCCGGCTACTCTTGTCTGCTGTTATGTCATCAATAAACACAAGTGACCCAGTGCCATTGAAAGCCATGCATGCCCATGCCATCACGTTGCCTCCACCATGTTTTACAGGAGATGTGGTGTGCCTTGGATCATGTGCCGTTCCCTTACTTCTCCAAACTTTTTTCTTCCCATCATTCTGGTACAGGTTGATCTTTGTCTCATCTGTCCATAGAATACTTTTCCAGAACTGAGCTGGCTTCATGAGGTGTTTTTCAGCAAATTTAACTCTGGCCTGTCTATTTTTGGAATTGATGAATGGTTTGCATCTAGATGTGAACCCTTTGTATTTACTTTCATGGAGTCTTCTCTTTACTGTTGACTTAGAGACAGATACACCTACTTCACTGAGAGTGTTCTGGACTTCAGTTGATGTTGTGAACGGGTTCTTCTTCACCAAAGAAAGTATGCGGCGATCATCCACCACTGTTGTCATCCGTGGACGCCCAGGCCTTTTTGAGTTCCCAAGCTCACCAGTCAATTCCTTTTTTCTCAGAATGTACCCGACTGTTGATTTTGCTACTCCAAGCATGTCTGCTATCTCTCTGATGGATTTTTTCTTTTTTTTCAGCCTCAGGATGTTCTGCTTCACCTCAATTGAGAGTTCCTTAGACCGCATGTTGTCTGGTCACAGCAACAGCTTCCAAATGCAAAACCACACACCTGTAATCAACCCCAGACCTTTTAACTACTTCATTGATTACAGATTAACGAGGGAGACTCCTTCAGAGTTAATTGCAGCCCTTAAGGCCCCGTCACACTAAGCAACATCGCTAGCAACATCGCTGGTAACGAACAACTTTTGTGACGTTGCTAGCGATGTTGCTGTGTGTGACATCCAGCAACAACCTGGCCCCTGCTGTGAGGTCGTTGGTTGTTGCTGAATGTCCTGGGCCATTTTTTAGTTGTTGCTGTCCTGCTGTGAAGCACAGATCGCTGTGTGTGACAGCGAGACAGCAACAACTAATGTGCAGTGAGCAGGGAGCCAGCTTCTGCTGAGGCTGGTAACTAATGTAAACATCGGGTAACCAAGAAGCCCTGTCCTTGGTTACCCGATATTTACCTTTGATACCAGCCTCCTCCGCTCTCACTGCCTGTGCTGCCGGCTCCTGCTCTGTGCACATTTAGCTGCAGCACACATCAGGCAATTAACCTGATGTGTGCTGTAAGTAGGAGAGCAAGGAGCCAGCGCTCAGTGTGCGCTGCTCCCTGCTCTGTGCACATTTAGCTGCAGCACACATCGGGTTAATTAACCTGATGTGTGCTGTAACTAGGAGACTGGGGGCTGGTCACTGGTTGCTGGTGAGCTCACCAGCAACTCGTGTAGCCACGCTCCAGCGATCCCTGCCAGGTCAGGTTGCTGGTGGGATCGCTGGAGCGTTGCAGTGTGACAGCTCACCAGCAACCTCCTAGCAACTTACCAGTGATCCCTATCGTTGTTGGGATCGCTGGTAAGTTGCTTAGTGTGACTGGACCTTTAGAGTCCCTTGTACAATTACTTTTGGTCCCTTGAAAAAGAGGAGTCTATGCATTACAGAGCTATGATTCCTAAACCCTTTCTCCGATTTGGATGTGAAAACTCTCATATTGCAGCTGGGAGTGTGCACTTTCAGCCCATATTATATATATAATTGTATTTCTGAACATGTTTTTGTAAACAGCTAAAATAACAAAACTTGTGTCACTGTCCAAATATTTCTGGACCTAACTGTATATAGGGTTATTCTTCAGGTTTGGGGACATGACAGGTTCCCCCTAAAAGAGACATTATAATATCTTATATCGCTAATACCTTCTGACATTACAAGAAACCTTTATGTTTCATGTCTTCCTTAACAAGTACCTGGAGAGACACCTACAAAAGCCAAAAAAGTGATGCGGAATTCAATACATTTGCTGATCTTATTTACAAATATAATAATTATATGATAGAAAGAATGATAAAATGATCCTTGTGACTTCATAAGGCTGCTTTCCCACATCCGTTTTTTGCCGTCAGGCACAATCCGGTGTAAAAACTGATGCAATGGATCAGGCGAAAAAAAATGGATCAGTTGCATCAGTTTTTTCCATCAGTTCCTTCAGTTTTTGGACGAATCCGTTGTGCTACTGAGCATGCTCAGTAGCAAAAAACGGAATCCGTCGCTGTAATGCGTTGTATGCCACATTACGACAGACCCGGCGCCCATAGGCTTTCATTGTACATGACATTGCATGGCTCCGGATCCGGCGCGGTCCGTTTTTTGGCGCTGCCAAAAAACGTTCCATGCTGCGTCCTTTCCAGCAGCTGGACACTGAAATTTCGCCGGATGCAGTGCACGCCAGATGCAACGTAAAGGCATCCGGCACAATCCGGCGCTAATACAATTCAATGAGGAAAAAACGCATTCGGCGCCAGATCCGTTTTATCTGGTATTCACTGGATTGTGCCTGACGGCAAAAACCGGATGTGTGAAAGCAGGGCCCAGTTTTTTGCCATCAGGCACAATCCGGCAAAAACCTGAAAAAACGGATCTGGCGTCTGTTGCTGCTGGATCCGTTTTTCCCCCCATAGACTTCTATCGGCGCCGGATTGTGCCGGATGGCCGTGCGTTCCATCCGGCTTCAAATTTGCTTGGCCGGATGGAAAGCTGAGGGGAAACGTTTTTTATCTCCGGCGAAAAACCTTATCTCGCCGGATCCGGCGCCGTACAGTGTGTTTTATAATGGAAGCCTATGGGCGTAAAGGCCGCTTTACACTCTGCGACATTGCTCAAGCGATCTCGTTGGGTTCACGAGATTTGTGACGCACATCCGGTCGCTTTAGCGATGTCGTTGCGTGTGACACCTATGAGCGATTTTGAATCGTTGCAAAAACGTTCAAAATCGCTCATCGGTGACATGGCCCCCAATTCTCGAATATCGCTGCTGCTGCAGCTAGCGATGTTGTTCCTCGTTCCTGCGGCAGCACACATCGCTATGTGTGATGCCGCAGGAACGAGGAACCTCACCTTACCTGCGGCTGCCCGCAATGAGGAAGGAAGGAGGTGGGCGGGATGTTATGTCCCGCTCATCTCCGCCCCTCCGCTTCCATTGGGCGGCGGTTCAGTGACGCTGCTGTGACGTCGCTGTGACGCTGAACGAACCGCCCCCTTAGAAAGGAGGCGGTTTGCCGGTCACAGCGACGTCGCAGGGCAGGTAAGTAGTGTGATGAGTCTGGGCGATGTTGTGCGCCACGGGCAGCGATTTGCCCGTGTCACACAACCGATGGGGGTGGGAACCCACGCTAGCGATATCGGTCACGATATCGCAGCGTGTAAAGCGGCCTTAATGCGGCAAAAAAAAACCGGATACGGCCGCCGGATCCATTTTTTTGAACATGCTCAGCATCACAACGGATCCGTCCAAAAACTGAAGGAACTGATGGAAAAAACTGATCTGTTTTTCCGCCGGATCCGTCGCATCAGTTTTTTCGCCGGATCGTGCCTGATGCCAAAAAACTGGATGTGTGAAAGCACCCTTAAAAAAATGCAAAAGTGGCCAGGAATCAAGTCCGAGGATTAAATCAATCAAATACAACCTTCCAAATGCTTCTTTTCACATGGGAGGACGTCTTCTCACCTTTCTTGGAATCTTATTATAGATTGCAGTCAGCCCTCACCATGGATTGAACATGGCATTGTTTACCTTGGCTGCAGCCTTTACTTTAGCCCAGGGAACACACTATATATAATTGATGCTCTGTGTGAACACGCTAGATCTGCTGGAGTTCCAGACAATTAGGTCACCTAATGCACTTGCAGCTGTCTGATGCATTGATCTTCTGCGCTGTCTGGAGCAGGACATCCTTATAACCTGCAGCATGTTCTCATTCATTAGTTTCTTAGAGAAGCAGTCCCCCGCAGTGCCGGTCATGTCAGTTATCTTTTCTTTATTATCGGCTGATTAGAAAGCCATTGGTATGTGCACAAAGCCGGCGTACGGCTCGTGTCCGCTCTGCATACAGTATAAATTATTTACCGGGCTTATTACACAGACCTGGGGAATTTCTACCCAAGCAGCTCACACTCTGCCCAGAACTCATGCCGGAGACATTTATTTTCTGTATATTACCAATTTATGACGCGTAGATGTCTTATTTTGTGTCTTGCATCACTTTTATTCAAAACTGATTTATTCTTCTGCATTTTTAATTACAGATATCCAGAAAATATTTATTATTTTCATTTATTTATTTAGTACCGCTATACACATATGACAGTTTGGACCTTTTGATATTTATTATTTTGTTTTTTTCTTTTGCAATTTTTTGGGGCTTTTTTTCAAAATAATATTTGATATTCAGAGTTGATTTTTTTTGTAATTTTCCTTTCGGTCATCTAGTTTTTCTTTAGGGTAGGCGATTTCCTAAAGGCCACTTTACACGCTGCGACATCGCTAGCGTTCGCACCTGCCCCCGTCGTTTGTGCGTCACGGGCAAATTGTTGACCGTGGCGGACAAACTCACTCCTACCCGTCACATGGACTTACCTTCCTAGCAACGTCGCTGTGGCTGGCGAACAGCCTCTTTTCTAAGGGGGCGGTTCGTGCGGCGTCACAGCGACGTCACACAGCAGGCGTCCAATTGAAGCGGAGGGGCGGAGAGCAGCCGCAGGAAAGTTACGCCCACCTCATTGCCGGAGGACGCAGGTACGGTGTTATTCGTCGTTCCTGAGGTGTCACACGTAGCGATGTGTGCTGCCTCAGGAACGACCAACAACCTGCGTACAGAACAAGGAACGATTTTTGGGAAATGGACGACGTGTCAACGATCAACGATTTGGTGAGTATTTTACATCATTAGCGGTCGCTCGTACGTGTCACACGCAATGACGTCACTAACGAGGCTAAATATATGCGTCACGAATTCCGTGACCCCAACGACATCTCGTTAGCGATATCATTGCTTGTAAAGCCCCCTTAAGGCTTACATGCCACCTCCTCCTCCTTTTCGATCACAACAAAACTCAATTGTGATTCATACTATGCACCTACACACTTTTCATCTCCAACCATCCCAACACTTGAGCTGGCCATATGCATCAGATGGCTGTCGGTCGAGCAATCCTACAGCTGATTATTTGGCCGGCGCACATTTCAGCCGCCTTTCCCAAACACAGGAGCACTTGTTGGTCCTATGTTCTCCATGAGAAGGCCACCAATAGAAATGTCTGCCAGGGTGATCGATCGACGATCCGAAATTGGACATACCCTATCAACATCTCCACCAAGCATGAGTTGGCCGGCGCTCCATACACATTAGAGTGTCTATGTCATGGATTTGTCAGGAAGGTGTCACGGTCATCTGACAATCCAGTGGCAACGAGTGTTAGAATATCTCTGAGATGTTGTTTCTGACTTCTTTTATAAGCCTCACCCTGGGTGGTTTGCGTGAGGTTTATAGTTTGTTCCTTGCTGAGCTCTGGAGAGGTCATCTTCTGGTGTGTCTGAGACTTCTGTGGTTGCTTCTGCTCAGAAAAGTGTTTGTCTTTCTATCTACCAGGGCTCTGGTGATTGCAATCTTCTTTTTCCTGTATTGTTCCCTTGTGTCTTCCAAGCATTTTGTGGGGTTGACAAAGAGCTCATCCCACCCGTTTCCCATTTAGGGCCCAGCACTAGAGATACCTAAGATCAGGTATCCAGCTCGGCTCATTGGTGAGGAACCTATCTAGGGTGGAGTGGGACCCCAGGGACCAGATATAGGTTGTTGTCAGGAGTCACCACTTCCCCCTTTACAAAGCATTAATTCCCCCTTTCTGTGTTTTGTTCTATGCTGGTGGTCTGCCATGACAGTGTTCTTGAACATGTGAATATTGGTGGGTTTGGTTGCCATTATTCTAATCTGTATGGGGGGGGATTTAGGCTTCCATGTCTTCCAACTTCCGCTCGGCTCTCTCCACTCATGGACGTCTCCTCTGTCCGGTCTTTCTTCTTACTGCTCACATGGTTCTTCTCAGTCATTGCAAGCTGCTATGTAAAAACAGATAAATCCTTAGAGAAAACTGTGCGCTAAGAGCCTGAAAGCCCCCATACCCATTACATAGCTGTCAGACAAATAATTGTACGGCTGACAGCTATTTCTCCCAACTCCCCCATACAGAGGAACACTCAACTGTGCCAACCGGTCCCATGTTCCCTATGAAACAAAGATTGTGAGACTACTCAGGTGGTGAATTATTTCCAAGGATATCAATCAGATTGGCTGCATATTTGCAGTCACATGACGACTAGTCTTATTTGGGTTCTCCTAATTTACTTCTATTGAGAGAAGCTGAACATGTCTAGTAAGCACATGACCACAAGTATCCAAATCACTTCCAAGCGATCGGTTGACCATCTGCTTGCATTGGAAATATTGTGTACTTGTGATAGCGATAACATGGCACACTGTTACGATTCAGCAGACATGCAATCTGATTAAAAAAAGTGACTACAGACTTTTTTTTTCCAAGCCTGGAAATCCTTTTTGGAGGACAGGGTATTCCCAAAAAAAAAGTTATACCAGTCACTTGGACAGTGGATAATTCGCAGATCCCTCAGTGATCTGTTGGCTCTGCAGCACTGCTTTCAATGGAGTAGAGGTGTGAATGCTCAACTTCCGTTCAATTCATTGTCTGTAGGACTACCAGAAGTAAGCGAGCTCTGTACTTGGCTTTATCCTATAGAAAGTGAATGAAGAGGTAGTTGAGCATGCGCACCTTCACTCCATTCAACATGGAACTCTGCAAAGAGCCCCATTCTCAGGATCGCTGAGGATCTCCAGGGATCAGCACGTTAACCCCAATCATTTGAATTTGAGATAACTTGTTATTTTGGAAATAACCCTTTACCCCTGAGTACATTGGACACCATATGTAGTTAAAAACTACAAATGTGAACCTCATGAATAAACTTATAGCATTTATACCTAGGAATTAAATAGAAGGCAAAATAGATCATGGAAAGATTAGAAGATTCTATAGGTATTTGTGATCTATTTGTGAAAGGGAACCTGTCACCAGATTTGGCGACTATAAGCTGTGGCCACCACCAGTGGGCTCTTATATACAGCATTCTAACATGCTGTATATAAGAGCCCAGGCCGCTGTGTAGAACATAAAAATCACTTTATAATACTCACCTGGGGGGCGGTCCAGTCTGATGGCTGTCACTGCTCTCCGGTCCAGCACCTCCTTTCTGCTGCGATTGCCGTCCTCCTTCTGCCCAGCCCAGTGTGCATGACGCGTCCTATGTCAACCACACAGAGGCCTCCATTGCACTCCTGCGCATGCGCACTTCTCTCATCCCTGCTGAGAGTGGAGTAAAGTACTGTAATGCACAGGTGTGAGGAAAGGTAAATGACCGTCCGCCATGCATACTACAATACTTTGATCTGTCCTTAGCCGAGCAGATCAAAGTGCGACTGTGCAGAACCTCAATGATGACCTGTGTGGATGACGTAGGATGCATCAACCACACGGGCCTGCGAAGAAAGAGGATGGCCATCGCAGCAGAGGGTAGGCACCGGACCGGAGACCAGCAACACCAATCAGACCGGATCGCCCCTAGGTGAGTATTATAAAAGCTGTGTATGTTTTACAGAGCGGCCTGGGCTCTTATATACAGTATTCTGGAATGCTGTACATAAGAGCCCACTGGTGGTGGCCACAGCTTATAGTCACCAAATCTGGTGACAGGTTCTTTTTAAAGTGATACGTTGACCTCCCATAGCCAATAAATAGTTATTTTTCACTTTTCAACAATGTTTTGCAAGTTTCAAGTAAAAAAGTGAACTTTTTGTTACATTTATATATGCAAAAATAAATAACATAATTATAATTAGTAATAATAAATATTCAAACGCATATTTACTGAATAAAGAGTATTATAGGTTCACAACATATATCAATATATGAACTGATCATTTTACCAATCAAGTCATTTTACTAGTCATCAATTCACTCTAGTAATGCCTTATTAAAAAATACAGTATTTATGGTACTTTTTGAAGTATCAATTAAATCTCACCCCCTCTAAATGGCTCATCAAAATGTAAAAGTGCCAGAAAAAAGTCTTCCCAACTCTCGTAAGTGAAGGGTATAGTTAATTATACTTATGGAGATGATGAGCAGCGATGTTCAATGCTATCTATGGAGTAAGTACACAAATGACTGTTCCAACCAAGAACAGATTACTTCATGTCATGGCGGAACAGTTCAGTGCACCTCCCCCTACTTATTTTGCATCTATCTCCCCTCTCTTCTTCCTTACTTGACAGCTATGGCTTTACACAAGGCAGAGATAGATGGAATTCAAACTGATAGGAAAGTGCAATAAACTGCTCGGCCACGACAAGGGTGCACTATACCTGTGCTTGGTTTGAACAGTCTTTTTTTTTTTTGTTCTGATAACTCCCTTTAAGCTCTCCTATCAACAGTTAAAGGGACTGTTTAATGCAATTGTCTTCACCAGTCTATCAATGGACTATAGTTATGCAATGGTTTTATGTAAAGAAAACCTTCCTCAGAGATAGAAAGCCAAACGGGAGCAGTTCAGTGCACCTCCCCCTCACTAATTTTGCATCCATCTTCCCTCTCTTCTTCCTTGATTGACAGCTCCACACAAGCCAGAAGGAGGCTGATATAGATGGAATCAAAACCAATAGGAAAGGGCACTGAACTGCTCAGACACAATAAGGGTGCACCGTGCCTTTGCTTGGTTTGAACAGTCATTTTTTGTGCTGCTAACTCCCTTTAAGATGTCCTATCAACAGTTAAAGATAATCTTTGTTGCAAGGATCTTCACCAGTCCATCAATGGTTCGTTATGCAATGGTTTTCTGTAAAGAGAACCTTCCCCAGGGATAGAAAGCCATACGGGAGCAGTTCAGTGCACCTCCCCCACTCTTATTTTGCATCCATCTCCACTCTCTTCTTCCTTGATTGACAGCTCTACACAAGCCAGAAGGAGGCAGATATAGATGGAATCCAAAGCGATAGGAAAGTGCGTTGAACTACTCAGACACAACAAGGGTGCACCGTGCCTATGCTTGGTTTGAACAGTCATTTTTTTGTGCTGCTAACTCCCTTTAAGATGTCCTATCAACAGTTAAAGGGAATCTTTGTTGCAAGTATCTTCACCAGTCCATCAATGGAATATAGTTATGCAATGGTTTTATGTAAAGAGAACCTTTCCTCGGAGATAGAAAGCCAAACGGGAGCAGTTGCATATTCACTGGGTAAGCAAATTGCACAATGTCACATATATTTATAGGAAAAGCTTGTGCTATTTATTTGTGGACTCGGCAGACTGCTTACTACGCTGAAATAAGAACAATTGTTATTGAAAAGATATCAGGATAAACTAGAGTCCTTATACAAAATGTAAATCAGTGGATGCCTGCTATCAGCCACTTAAGCAAAGCAGAGCCCCTAGTGAGCCGTGCGGCACGCTGCACTCCCTCCAGTGTGTTCCTCATTGATTGAAGATAGTGTTTATGATCTCTCTTCTCTCCACAGTTTAGAGTCAGCAAGTGCGGGTTATCTTGTCATTTTACTATTTACATTTGTGTTACGGTGCAGGATTTAACCATTTATGTTATCAAGAGACCATCATTAACGGAAGAGAACTTGGTACAGAATTTTGTTCATTTTTTTGGAGGAACCTATTTTGATACTTTATCTTAGGCCTCCTTCACACGTCCATGAAAATCACGCACGTTTTTCACAGACGTGTCAAGGGTGCGTATTGTCCTCCGTGTGCCGTGTTTATGGCACAACGTGTGTTATCCGTGACAACACACAGAGAACGGAAACTTTCTACTCACCTGTCCCTGGCGTTGCTGTCCGTGGTGCTGATCTTCGGTCTCCGGTCCTGCCGGCTCCCCACTGCTGCTGCTTCCGGCCGCAGTGAAGGGAATATGCAATGAGCATAATGAGCGGGGTCGGAAGCAAGTGACAGCAGCGGCAGAGGCAGCAGCGCTGGAGAAGGTGAGTATAGAATTTTTTTTTTTTACAAACACGTGTATTTTCTCCGGTGTGTGTCACACGGATCTCATCCGTGCGGTCCATATGCGGGCCGTGTGACACCCGTGATGCCGGAGAAAAACGGACATGTCTATGTGTGGGGCACATGTATGCTCCACACGTACACATGGTCCATAGCAAAACACGCACGTGTACGCAGACCCATTGATTTTAATGGGTCTACTTGTGCCCGTGTCTCCGGCTTGTGAGAAAACGGACCAAACACGTACCGGAGACACGGATGTGTGAAGGGGGCCTTATGGAATATTGCCCTATAGACTTCATATGGGGTGGGTCTCTGCAAGGAGAGTTAAGTACCTTCAGTGAGCCAGGATGCAGGTATCTCACTCCACCAGAAGCCGACCCTGCGCTGATGAGGAGCAAGAAGTTCGGAATAGCGCTGAAGAAGTCCGGAATAGCGCTGAAGAAGTCCGGAATAGCGCTGACTACTGAAAATGGTTGGGAAGAGTGAGGTCTTTGGTTTGCCTGACTTGCTGATGGCGCCGTCATCATCCTGTACATGTACGGTGCTTTGCGAAACTTCTTGCTCACTGTGGCATACTTGTATGGCAAATTTTGAGAAGGGGCTAAAGTCAAAAGTAAACTCTCCAGTTATCATGATTTGCTTATTTCTGAGTAATCATAAAGCATAATTACTTAACGTTAACAAAGGAAAGGATAAATGATAAAACTATTGTTAATTATTGACAGGATTGATAAATCGAACAATCCCCTACAGTAAAGGCCACTTAACACGCAACAACGTATCTAACGATATGTCGTCGGGGTCACGGAATTCGTAACGCACATCCGGCCTTGTTAGTGACGTCGTTGCGTGTGACACCTACGAACGACCGCTAACGATCAAAAATACTCACCTAATCGTTGACACATCGTTCATTTTCAAACTATCGTTGCTGGACGCAGGTTGTTTGTCGTTCCTGAGGCAGCACACATCGCTACGTGTGACACCCCGGGAACGACGAACAGCACCTTACCTAAGTCCTCATTCAACGAGGTGGGCGTGTTGTTAATGTAGCTGCTCTCTGCCTCTCCGCTTCTATTGGTGGCCCGCTGTGTGACGTCGCTGTGACGGCGCACGAACCGCCCCCTTAAAAAAGAGCTTGTACGCCGCCCACAGCGACGTCACTAGGAAGGTACGGTAAGTATGTGTGACGGGTACTAGCGATATTGTGCACCACGGGCAGTGATTTGCGGGGCGGGTGCAATCGCTATTGACATCACTAGCGATGTCGCAGCGTGTAAAGCAGCCTTAATAGTAGCCCTGCACAATCACAGTGCCCCCTGTGTGTACGCCGCACAGTAATGATACCTCTTATACAGAAGTGGCTCCCCATTAGCCCCCCTACATTAATAGTGCCTTCCAATCTTGTGCTATCTTAGTGCTTGCTACACAGTAACGTTTCCCTTTATAGCCCCCACCATCAGTATTGATGCCCTTTAGTTCCTCTTATGCTATAATTGTTAACCCAGACAGTTATGGTATTGCTGAAAAGGGAAAAACCCATTTCTAAGGGTTCAGAATTTACTGAATCATAACATATCTGATAAATAGGTCATCAATATGAGATCTGTGGGGGTTCAACCTCCGACACACCCACCGATCCACTGAAAACTGATCCACCAGTCGCCAGAACTAAGTGGGTGGAATAGAACAGCCCAATACTTTGTGAAACGCTCCCCGGTGTTGGGGCGAGTAGAAGTATGAGTGGACCCAATAGACCACAGGGGCCTCCGGGCTTACACCGATGTGGGAGGGGCTTGACTAAGAGAACACCGGTGTAGACACCAGGTGCCACTCGCAGGGCAGGGATTGGCTTAGATACGATATGTATAGGTATAGGTGTAAGTGGGTACAGTCTCTAGTGCAGGCAGGTGCAGCCAGGATAGCCAAGGCAGGCAGAAAAGAGGGATTGTACAGTTATGGTGGGCATAACAGGGTCAGACAGGTATGGGAAGGCAGACACAGGTATAGGTAATGGGACAAGATCACTGAACAAAACAGACAGTAGACTAACTAACTAACGGCGCTGCGCAACCCACTCTCCTATTAGAAGGATGCCTTAAGTACCTAGTGCCTGCGAAATGGCGCTCCGGCCCTTCAAGAGCAGGGTAGGTGCGCATGCACGCACTAGGCTCACTCCCGGGTACCTGTGCGGTGTGCACAGGCCTTGGGAAGAGGCAGATAAAGGCATGGACGGTCATGGGAGTGAGAGGGTGGATGCTGTCTGGCCGCGGGGGTGAGTCAATATCCCTGCCGGGGAGAGTCAGGGTAGTGCAGGGACGCCGGAGCTACACTTTGCTTAGTAGCGATTGTCGACTACTACACTTTATTTCCCACTGAAGTGAGTGTACTTCAGTACTCAGCAATAATGCAGTGAAGCTATGTTCTATTGGTTCATCGCTTAGTTTCGGCCACTACTGGGGCAGTTTGTAGCGGATTCTTGGGGTGTTTGATCCCCATCAATCTGATATTGGACATCAATTGTTGAGCCTTGAACAACCCATTTAGCAATTTATGGGGTACGTGTTTTCAGAAGCAGAAATTGGTCATTATGTATTGGGCTTTAAAATGGCATATTTTCCCTCTGGAACATCCCACTGCCCACTCATTTCTGCATTTTACGGTAGCAGCTATGGTCCGTTAACATTATACAACACAACAAAGAAATTGCGTTTTTGAAAACAATTTTCAAATAATTAAATATACCTTGGAAAACTTTGAAGACATCACCAAGAAATGGCACAATAGTTACCTTACATAGAACTGGATGTCCCTCAAAAATTGATGAAAACACAAAAAGAAAGGAGAAGGCTGCATCAATTTCAAGCAAGTACTGATTAGTGTACTGTTTGTCACAACAATCTTCGATATTCTTCATATGTCTGGCCAAAGAAAAACTTCTAAGCCTGGCTGTACTTTGCCAAAAAACTACATAAACGCTGCCAAAAGCATTTGGGAAAATGCGTTACAGTCTGATGAGACCAAGTTTGAAATTTTTGGCTGTAATTCCAAAAGGTATGTGTGTTGCAAAGTCAATACCGTGCATTACCAAATATCACCATACCCACAGTGAAGCAGGGTGGAAGCAGCAATATGATTTGGGGCAGTTTTTCAGCAGCTGGAACTGGGGCATTAGAGATGGTGGAGGGAGATTTGAAAAGATCCAAATATCAGTTAATTTTGCAACAAAACCTTCAGGCCTCTGCTAAAAGCTAAAGATGAAGAGAAATGTCACCTTTACACATGACAACCCTAAGTAACTGCCAGATCAACAAAAGAATGGTTTTGCTAGAAAAAGATCAAAGTTTTGGAATGGTGCAGCCAACAGCCGAGACCTGAATCCAATTGTAAATCACTGAATGACCTTCAGAGGGCGCTGTACACTGGAAATGACATATTTGGAATGGAAGAATGCGCAAAGATCGCCAATTCTAGATGTGCCATGCTACTAGACTCATACTCACAAAGACTGAACTTTGCTGATATTATTATTTTAAGGGTGTGCAGTTTTATGCAACCATATTATTTTTCTTTTTCAAAACAAAAATATTTCAATGTATAAATTCAATTACAGATTATGGAGGACATTAAAGATGGAATAAGTTTTAAAATTCTTCTTCTTCAGTGACATGTCAAAATTCTGGCATTTTAACAGGTGTTGAGACTTTTTATATTCACTGTATATCTAATGACCGGTTCCCTTTAACAGTAATTTCATGATCATTACACATAGGATTACAATGATAACAGCTCTATATAGAGTAGACAACACAGAATCCATCATGCCCAATAGGTGATGGTCACAGCTCACCTTCTCCTCCTGCACAATGAGATAGCAGCTCTGTATACAGTAGATTACACAAGACTCACAATAGGTGATGTCACAGCTCACCTCCTCCTCCTGTACAATGACAGTTAACACCTTTAAATACAGTAGATAACACGGGATGCACCAATCACAATAGGTGATGACATAGCTTACCTTCTCCTCCTGTACAATGGCTGATAATCTCTCTATATACAAGAGATAACATAACACAAGATCCATCATTCACAAATGTGATGTCACAGCTCACCTCCTCCCCCTCCTGTACAATAACTGATAACACCTCTATATACATTAGATACCACATAATCCACAATTCACAATAGGTGATATCACAGCTCACCTCCTCCTCCTCCTGCTGTACAATAACTAATAACACCTCTATATACAGTAGATAACACATGATCCACCAATTACAATAGGTGATGAAACAGCTCACCTCCTTCTCCTGTACAATGACTGATAATATCTCTATATACATCAAATAACACAAGATCCATCATTTAGAAAAGGTAATGTCACAGCTCATCTCCTCCCCCTCCTGTACAATAACTGATAACACCTCTATATACAGTAGATAACACATGATCCACCATTCACAATAGGTGATATTACAGCTCACCTCCTCCCCCTCCTGTACAATAACTGATAACACATCTATATACATTAGATACCACATAATCCACCATTCACAATAGGTGATATCACAGCTCACCTCCTTCTCCTGCTGTACAATAACTAATAACACCTCTATATATAGTAGATAACACATGATCCACCAATTACAATAGGTGATGAAACAGCTCACCTCCTTCTCCTGTACAATGACTGATAATATCTCTATATACATCAAATAACACAAGATCCATCGTTTAGAAAAGGTGATGTCACAGATCACCTCCTCCCCCCCTGTACAATAACTGATAACACCTCTATATACAGTAGATAACACATGATCCACCATTCACAATAGGTGATGTCACAGCTCACCTCCTTCTCCTGCTGTACAATGACAGATATCACCTTTATATACAGTAGATAACAAGGGATTCACCAATTACAATAGGTGATGTCACAGCTCACTTCCTCCTGTACAATGACAGATGACTGATAACACCTATATACAGTAGATAAGAAATGATCAACTATTCACAATAGGTGATGTCACAGCTCTCCTCCTCCCCCTCCCTGCACAGTGACTTCTGCACAGGTATCAGAGCATGACTAAAAAAAACCCTCCTGCAGAGGTTGGTGTCAGATTCTGACTTCTGTTTTCAATAGTCATGTGGCTGCTATAAAGTATGTCTCTAAATGATAGCCGCCCCCGGAATTATGTACAAAATAAAGAATAAAAAAAAACCTACAATCAGAATAAAAAATAAATGATTAAATAATAAAAAATATGTATCACCATCCGGATTTATTTATTAAAAATAATATAGGTGATAAATTCCACTTAAGATTTGGTCCACATGAGTCACAAAGTGTGAAGAATAAGACTTGAAGACATCGCTATAGTATATGTAGGCTCTATAATAAATGAAATGAAAACAGAGACAATTCCTGATGCTGCCTGGTTATTGTCACCCGCCAATATCAGACTGAGACCCCCCTCGGCATGATGGGAGTTTGGGTAAAGTGATAGATCCGGATGTTCACAATGCTGGGCGGCCGCTCGCTTTGCCTGTCATTCCCTGCTGATAATTGCTGTCTTACAATATGTGGAAAGGTGGGAGCAGATTCTGCCGTACAATGGCGTCTTCCAGTTGACAGTGTTGAAAACATTCTGGAGATCCTCAGATGAGATGTATGCATCCTCCGCTATCGGCAGCCACAGCTCCACAGAGATAGGCAACTTCTGAGCGCTCCTTCTTATATGCCGGGACAATCATACACTGGATATTTCCATACATTCACACAATACATAATAGATGCCGCTTACTGCCTTGGCTCCACATATAAACTCCGTGTGTAAATGAAAATCGCGGAGAAAAAACCTTTACCAAGAATTTAAACCGGATGTCTGGTGTGGTTTAGGAAGCCAACTTCTTATATACAGTACAGACCAAAAGTTTGGACACACCTTCTCATCTCTAGAACAACTGTTAAGAGGAGACTTTGTGCAGCAGGCCTTCATGGTAAAATAGCTGCTAGGAAACCACTGCTAAGGACAGGCAACAAGCAGAAGAGACTTGTTTGGGTAAAGAACACAAGGAATGGACATTAGACCAGTGGAAACCTGTGCTTTGGTCTGATGAATCCAAATTTGAGATCTTTGGATCCAACCACCGTGTCTTTGAAGAAAATGTGAACGGATGGACTCTACATGCCTGGTTCCCACTGTGAAGCATGGAGGAGGAGGAGGTGTGATGGTGTGGGGGTGCTTTGCTGGTGACACTGTTGGGGATTTATTCAAAATTGAAGGCATACTGAACCAGCATGGCTACCACAGCATCTTGCAGTGGCGTGCTATTCCATCCGGTTTGCGTTTAGTTGGACCATCATTTATTTTTCAACAGGACAATGACCCCAAACACACCTCCAGGCTGTGTAAGGGCTATTTGACTAAGAAGGAGAGTGATGGGGTGCTACGCCAGATTACCTGGCCTCCACAGTCACCAGACGACCTGAACCCAATCGAGATGGTTTGGGGTGAGTTGGACCGCAGAGTGAAGGCAAAAGGGCCAACAAGTGCTAAGCATCTCTGGGAACTCATTCAAGACTGTTGGAAAACCATTTCCGGTGACTACCTCTTGAAGCTCATCAAGAGAATGCCAAGAGTGTGCAAAGCAGTAATCAAAGCAAAAGGTGGCTACTTTGAAGAACCTAGAATATAAGACATATTTTCAGTTGTTTCACACTTTTTTAAGTATTTCATTCCACATGTTTTCATTCATAGTTTTGATGTCTTCAATGTGAATCTACAACTTTTAGAGTCATGAAAATAAAGAAAACTCTTTGAATGAGAAGGTGTGTCCAAACTTTTGATCTGTACTGTACCTCAATAGAGTCTTTGAGTTTCTACAAAGTTGTCTCCCTTTTTGGAAAAAAAAAGGTAAAAAATGATTAGTTTTTTAGACAGTATCTTCTGATGAAAACAACAAAATATGGTGGACAATACTTGAGTAATGCTGGCTGCACACATGTCTACCGTGGCCGTTAAATGATCACCCAACGGTTACACGAAGGCTGATCGACGGTCCATTAGAACGTTAGGGTTCACAGCGTTTTGGACGTTGCGTATTTTTGCTGTGCAAAAATACGTTGCGTTGTACAGTAGAAGCACAGTGGATGAGATTTCTAGAAATCTCCTGCCCACTGTGCTTGTTTTTCCCGCAGTGTAAACAGACCTGCGGTGTGGCTTCCCGAGCCGCAGGATGTCAATTTATTGCTGTGGAGCCACGAGTGTTCTCCAGAGGGAGAACAGAGATAAAGACCGCAGATCCCCAAACCTTGACTGTGCACGGGCAGCTGAGGTCTCCTGTGGAGAGCACTCACAGCGCCACAGGAGAGGACATGTTTCATCCAGAACCCTGATTGTGTGCAAGGGCAACTGAGGTCTCCTGTGGAGAGCACTCACGGCCCCAAAGGAGAGGACATGTTTCATCCAGAACCCTGATTGTGGGCACGGGCAACTGAGGTCTCCTGTGGAGAGCACTCACAGCACCACAGGAGAGGACATGTTTCATCCAGAACCCTGATTGTGGGCACAGGCAACTGAGGTCTCCTGTGGAGAGCACTCACAGCACCACAGGAGAGGACATGTTTCAGCCAGAACCCTGATCATGGGCACGGGCAATTGAGGTCTCCTGTGGAGAACACTCGCGGCCCCACAGGAGAGGACATGCTTCAACCAGAACCCTGATTGCGGGCACTGGCAGCTGAGGTCTCATATGGAAAGCACTCACGGCCCTGCAGGAGAGGACATGCTGTATCCAGGATGCATCATATCCAGATCGTGGGCACATAGCCTAAAGGCCCCGTTACACGCTACGATATATCGGGCGATATGTCGGCGGGGTCACGTCGTAAGTGACGCACATCCGGCATCGTTTGACATATCGTAGCGTGTGACAGCTACGAGCGACTGTGAACGAGCAAAAATACTCACCTTTTCGTTGCTCATTGCTCACATCGCTCATTTTCAAAAAAATCGATCGTCCTTCTGCGCGCCGGTTGTTCATTGTTCCCGAGGCATCACACATCGCTCCGTGTGACACCCCGGAAACGACGAACAACAGCTTACCTGCGGCCGCCGGCAATGCGGAAGGAAGGAGGTGGGCGGGATGTTACGTCCCGCTCATCTCCACTCCTCCGCTTCTATTGGCTGGCCGCTTAGTGACGCCGAACGCACCTCCCCATTGAGGGAGGAATTGTTCGGCGGTCACAGCGACGTCGCTGACCAGGTATGTGCGTGTGACGCTGCCGTATCGATAATGTTCGCTATGGCAGCGAGCACCAGATGTCGCACGAGCGACGGGGGCGGATGCTATTGTGAAGCCCCACAAGTGCAGTGTCGGTGCATTACCTTCAGGGACTCCACTCGGCTGGATCCTGTCACAGGTAGGAGATCTTCTATTTAGGATTGTCGTGACGCCACTCTCAGAATTGCGGTCAGTGGAGACCGCCACTGCAGATTAAGGGAGGCCTGGGGCTGATGGTGGGTGCAGTCAGTTGTAGTAGCCTCCTGAGAGTGAGGCAAGCCCCAGGACCCTGTGTAGGTGTGTAGAACCACAAGGCGCAGAATAACTCAACACAAGCAGAATGTCTTTCAGGGGTTTTACTCACTGTTGATGGCAGGGTGAGTAACCCGGGCGTAGCTGGGATGAACCAGGCTGGAACCAGGTATCCTTCAGGCTGACTGATGAGGGTGGCTACCGACTCGCCTTCCTTAGCCCTTCTGTGGTTTGTGGTAACCCCGACTTTTAGTCCCTATGGGGGTCACCCAGGGAAGTAACTGCTCCCCTCGTTTGTTTGCCGTTTGCTTGTCGCCTGGACCAGATCACTCCAGCTGCTTGCCTCCTGTGAACTATGGGCCCTAACTGTGGCTACGTGGCTGCGGCCTTTGGGGTGTTGTGGCGTGGGCTTTGAGGGCCCCACACCGGCAGGTTTAGCAAGGAAAGGTGGATCTATCCCCGCACCGGGATCTGCCGCCCGTTTGGGCCTGGTACTCCCTGACAGTCTCCGTACTTTCCACTACGCTGCTCTCTCTCTAGCTGTGTGTGGGGTTCGGGCAGCACTACCAGGTGACCGTTCTCCCCCGTCGGTAGTCACTGCGCGGACGCTGTTAGACTGCAACAGCTCCAGGGGTCTGCTCCTGACGTCTGCTCTCCCTGGACGGCTGCACTAAACTGACTCACTGTTCCCTCCTCTCCTGTTCTTGCCTACGCCACCTAGCAACCAGGCTCTCTACCACACCCCTTGAGTGGAGATGGAGGCTTCGCCCCCTCCACTCCTCAAGTGGAGGTGAAGGCTTTGCCCCCTCCTGGGATCCCCAGGGGTCCTCTCAAAGGTACATGTGTGAGACCTGATCACTATGCGCCTGTGTAGTCACACCTCGGTCAGCCTTCTGGATTACCTGTATTGTACTGTCCCCAGCATGGGTGCAGTACTCAGTGGTGCCTGACCAGGTCAGGGGCGCCACATTCCCCCTTAGTTATCACCAGCACGTCCTCGGGCTGCAAGACAACATTTTAAAATGCATAAAACAGTAAAACATGGTAAAACTTTTAAAACCACCAGGTACCATACATCACCACCCTCCACCCACAAGTCCGTTAACCCACCCTAAACCCTTTTAGGAGGCAGGTCACCGGTTTCTTTTGGTAACCAGGTCTGGGCCATCCACTTCCCCAGACCTTTCCTCCAATCTTCCTCTCCCGTTGGCCGCGCCTTCAGCCACTTCTGGCAGGATGTAGAGGCGGCTTTCATGGTCTAGTGGTCTTCAGGGCATACCTGGCCCGGTGAAGCCGCGCCTTCAGCCACTTCTGGCAGGATCCAGAGGCGGCCTTCACGGTTGGTGCTGACCAGGTACCCTCTTTGTGGTGGAGAGCCAGGCCCCATAAACAGGCATGCTCCCTGGTTGCAGGCGAGCCAAGGCCCCATAAACGGACGTGCTCCCTGGTTGCAGGTGAGCCAAGCCCCTAAACAGGCTGGCTCTGGTGGTGGTACCTCTGGGGTAACTATGTACACTGCGAGAGTTTGTGGCTATAGCCAGTTCATAGCCTTAAGGTTCATGGGTTTCTCACATTAGTTCATGTGGGCGCATTTCTTAAACATTAACGTTGCAAACTTTTCAAAACTTGTCAAACTGGTAACTTCTGTACTTCTTTCTTTACATAGATTCCTCCTCACCAGGGCTTGGGCCTGTAGGGCTGCGGCACCTGTTGCTTTCTCCATCTCTGTCTTTTCTTTCTTCTTCTACATCTGTTTCTTGTTCTGTATCTGTTTCTTTTTCTGTTGAGACAGCAGGTTCACTGTAGGGATTTCTGGGACATGGTGTAACATCCAATGCATACCATCCTCTTTCTCCTTGGTGCATGGTGAATTCCACTGAATCTCCCATCCGTAGGTTCCTTCCTGGATGTCCTCTGGGCAAATGGGCTCTAACGTCTCTTCTATTAACAAAGATGCCTTCCTTCATACCAGGAGCTACTATGAAACCATAACCTGATTTCAAGCTGAAGTCTTCCACAACTCCCCGACAAAGTGGGCCTCTGACCTGGGATTTGGCCCTTCTCAGGAACCGTTTCTCTTCCAAGTCTCTGGCCATGACTTCGTCTTTCTGCTCTGGAGACTGCGGTGCAGGGGAAAGCTTGGTTCTGCTACGGCGCCGTGTCCTACGGGCTGGATTCTGCTGGGCTGTTACTTCACTGCCTGCAGGCCCCCAGGTGAGGTTTCTGGGCAACTCTTCCTCTTCATCCCAGCGGGAATACGGCAGCATCTCTGGCGCGGGGCATGGATCCACTGCTGATGGCTCCGGGGTCAGCTTCTCAGCTTCCTGGCCTCCTCTCCCCCTTAGTTCTTCGGAGCACTCCTGTTGTGGCAGCGCCGGGGATGGGTGGTCATCAGCAGGCCCGGGCGGGGGACTCTTTGGCGTGGTTGCTGCAGAAGTCGCCTTGGGGGTGTGCGGAGGGAGCAGATACCGATCCACCATCTCCTGTGGGAACTGGGCCTCTAGGTCAGCCTTCAGCTTCCAGTATGCGGGGTCCTCTCCTATCAGGGACTTCCTAGACTGGGGAGCGGTGTCTGCTCTGGCCTTGCAGGCCGGGGTAAACAGTGGTACATTCTTGTCTTGGTGGGCCGCGCCTGACATGGCGGCGGCCTGGTCTTGGCGGGCCGCGCCCTGCATGGCGGCAGCCTGGTCTTGGCGGGCCGCGCCCTGCATGGCGGCGGCCTGGATCAGCGTTGCTGTCGCAGTCTCACTCAGGGTCGCAGCTGGAGTCTTAGCGGGCATCGCTACTGTGGCCGGTTCTTGGCGGGCCGGGCAGGGCATCGCTGCGGCGGCCTGAATTGGCGTCGCAGCTGCGATGGGATCTGTGCAGGCTGGGCTGGGCGTCGCTGCAGCGATCTGGGCTTGGCGGGCCGCACCTGGCGTGGCTGCGGCCTGGTTCAGCACCTCGCCTGCGGCGTGGATGAGCGTCGCTGCTGCGGTGGGGTCTTGGCGGGCCGGGCCTAGCAAGGCGGCGGCCTGGGTCTGCGTCACACCCGCGGCATGGATGAGGGTCGCGGTGGCAGCCGGATCTTTGCGGGCCGGGCAAGGCATCGCTGCGGCGGCCTGGGCTTGGCGGGCCGGGCAGGGCATTGCTGCGGCGGCCTGGTCCTGGCGGGCCGCACCTGGCGTGGCTGCGGCCTGGTTCAGCGTCGCCGCGCCGGGCGCCTCTTCAGGGACCGCGGGCGTGGCAGCAGGGGTCGGGGCACTCGCGCTGGCAGGGGCAACACTGGACTCACCCATCGGTGGTATCATCGGGGTCTGAGTCATCGCCGTCCGGTCTGGCACTCGTCGTGCGGTTCCCCTCTCATAGGCCTGAACCGCTGCAGCCATCTCCAGAAGCTCCGTGCGTTCCTCTCTGATCTGCTCTACGACCCGGGTCTCCAGTCGGTCGCAGAACTGGGCAAGCTCCCGATACCACCAGGCAGCGGAGCCTGGTTCTGGGTTTCTGCGTTCAGACGCCATTTCCTCTGCGCCTTCTTCTGCACGATTTCCCAGCAGTGGACTCGTCGCTGCCTCCAGTAGCAGGCTCTTCAGTTTCTGCTCTGCTTCTTCCAGCAGCTGGCTTCTGGCTCCCTTTCTGTCCCGACGTCTCAGAACGCCTCCGCTCTCTTCACTTGCGAGGTCAGGACTCTGCAGGGGATCTCTGGGTAGCCACACCTCTTCGTGGGCGGTAACTTCTCCCAGCGCGGGCTGCTGTTGTTTTTCAGCGCGCTTTTCATGGTGGCAATATGGCGGCGCTTCCAATTTTCCAAGCGGACCGCCCAGGCACATGGTCACCTGTCTGAACAGGTCTAGTCCTTATCCTGTTCGTGACGCCAGATGTGAAGCCCCACAAGTGCAGTGTCGGTGCATTACCTTCAGGGACTCCACTCGGCTGGATCCTGTCACAGGTAGGAGATCTTCTATTTAGGATTGTCGTGACGCCACTCTCAGAATTGCGGTCAGTGGAGACCGCCACTGCAGATTAAGGGAGGCCTGGGGCTGATGGTGGGTGCAGTCAGTTGTAGTAGCCTCCTGAGAGTGAGGCAAGCCCCAGGACCCTGTGTAGGTGTGTAGAACCACAAGGCGCAGAATAACTCAACACAAGCAGAATGTCTTTCAGGGGTTTTACTCACTGTTGATGGCAGGGTGAGTAACCCGGGCGTAGCTGGGATGAACCAGGCTGGAACCAGGTATCCTTCAGGCTGACTGATGAGGGTGGCTACCGACTCGCCTTCCTTAGCCCTTCTGTGGTTTGTGGTAACCCCGACTTTTAGTCCCTATGGGGGTCACCCAGGGAAGTAACTGCTCCCCTCGTTTGTTTGCCGTTTGCTTGTCGCCTGGACCAGATCACTCCAGCTGCTTGCCTCCTGTGAACTATGGGCCCTAACTGTGGCTACGTGGCTGCGGCCTTTGGGGTGTTGTGGCGTGGGCTTTGAGGGCCCCACACCGGCAGGTTTAGCAAGGAAAGGTGGATCTATCCCCGCATCGGGATCTGCCGCCCGTTTGGGCCTGGTACTCCCTGACAGTCTCCGTACTTTCCACTACGCTGCTCTCTCTCTAGCTGTGTGTGGGGTTCGGGCAGCACTACCAGGTGACCGTTCTCCCCCGTCGGTAGTCACTGCGCGGACGCTGTTAGACTGCAACAGCTCCAGGGGTCTGCTCCTGACGTCTGCTCTCCCTGGACGGCTGCACTAAACTGACTCACTGTTCCCTCCTCTCCTGTTCTTGCCTACGCCACCTAGCAACCAGGCTCTCTACCACACCCCTTGAGTGGAGATGGAGGCTTCGCCCCCTCCACTCCTCAAGTGGAGGTGAAGGCTTTGCCCCCTCCTGGGATCCCCAGGGGTCCTCTCAAAGGTACATGTGTGAGACCTGATCACTATGCGCCTGTGTAGTCACACCTCGGTCAGCCTTCTGGATTACCTGTATTGTACTGTCCCCAGCATGGGTGCAGTACTCAGTGGTGCCTGACCAGGTCAGGGGCGCCACACTATCGCACGCGACATCGCTAGCAATCGCTAGCGATGTCGCAGCGTGTAAAGCACCCTTTAGGGATGCCTGTTCTGAAATCATATGCACTAAACACTGCATATCTCTTCCTTGGAAAGTTGTGACCTGTAAGGGTCAGTTCAGCGTGCATATCCATCTATCTTTCCAAGCAAAAAAAGGAGGCAGCACTCCAAAAATAAAGTGAAAAAGTGGACTTTACTAGCCCATACGGTGTAACAACGTTTTGGCTGTGACCACCCTTTATCAAGCCATCTACGGTATCTATCCATCTATCTGTGACCTATCCATTGGTCTGTTTGCCTATTGATCTGTCTATCTATTTCATATCTATATATCTTGTCTATCTATCATATCTATATTCTACCAGGTGTGGGAATTGTTTGGAATAACCTGTCATTTGCCAGAAATCAGATGGAGCGACTGGCAAGCATGGATCAGTCCGTTCCACCTCTGATTACGATCTGGGGAGTATGAAGCACTGGGAAGTAAGGAAATCTCACCATCACGTTCTTGGAGCCGTCCATGACTACCATGACTGACCACCCTTGTGGAATGATACATTGTCCATTGTCCTACTGCCATACGGTAAACAGCTGTCACGAAGAGTTAACCTTGTTCTACCATAATGCTTCGTTAAACCCTACTTTCCAAATGTAGATCCATCCATAGAGGAGCCCAGGGCAAAAAATAAATTCCTCGCACCATGACTGCACCTCCAGCGGCCTGAACTGTTGACACCTGACCGGAAGGGTTTCCGCTTTTGCCAATTTCTCTCTGTCCCATTAGCATGGAGCAATAGAAATCTGCGTTCATCTGACCAATATTTTTCCACTTCTACTTGTTGTGCTCTTTTGATCACTGGGGTTTCTTTTCGAGAACGGTGGCACTAGAAGTGATTGTCTACTATTGTCACACATTTGTGCTAGGGAACAACATGTTGTGCATTTAGACCTTATATTTGGAGCACCGGCGCTGTATTTGGCTGCAATTTTCTCGACTGTGCACCACCTGCTCGTCAGAACAATTCCTGCCATCTTCCTCTGACCCCTTTCATCGATGAGATGTTTACCTCCGCAGGATCTCCTTTCACAGGATGATTTTGTCATTACATCATTCTTTGTATACTTGCGAGTCGCGACACTTTGTATCATTGCACAAGTAAACCCTACTAGGACGG
The DNA here is from genome assembly GCF_048569485.1 of Anomaloglossus baeobatrachus. Taxonomy (NCBI): domain Eukaryota; kingdom Metazoa; phylum Chordata; class Amphibia; order Anura; family Aromobatidae; genus Anomaloglossus; species Anomaloglossus baeobatrachus. The sequence continues at coordinate 155,431,354 of NC_134363.1, read as the reverse complement.
CAATTTTTAAAATGCCGTCTCCGGCTAGTCTAAGTATCGATGACCATGCTTCACTCAACAAACCCAAAAGAGGAACCAAAGCACTCCAAGAATGATAAAGATCGTGTGGATTCTGTATTCATCAAATACATGTGAATAGAAATGGATGGATTGATTTGCGGGACTCCCATCGGCTAGCTCAGTAGTCTATGGCTGTTGAACAAGAGCTCTGTGAATCTCTTGCTTTATGAGTTCCCCGGCTCTTCCATTGATTTAAAGGAAATCTGTCAGCAGGTTTTTGCTATGGCCTCTGACAGCAGCATGATGTAGGGACAGAGACCCTGATTCCAGCGATATATCACTTACTGATGTAGTTTTGATAGAACTGTTGTTTTCTTAGCTGTAGATGTAGCAATGCTCAGAATGCTGAGCTGTGTATAACCTCACCCACACCCCTGATTGGCTGCTTCCTGTGTACACTGTACATTGTCAGCAAGTTGCCATTCAGTGGTGGAGGCGGGGTTACCCAGATTAGCTGGACTGCTTGGCATGACACTTAAGGGTACTTTACACGCTGCCATATCAGTACCAATATCGCTAGCGAGCGTACCCGCCCCCGTCGGTTGTGCGATACGGGAAAATTGCTGCCCGTGGCGCACAACATCGCTAACACCTGTCACACGGACTTACCTTCCCTGCGACATCGCTGTGGCCGGCGAACCGCCTCCTTTCTAAGGGGGTGGTTCATGCAGCATCACAGCAACGTCACACGGCAGCCGTCCAATAAAAGCGGAGGGGCGGAGATGACCGGCCGGAACATGCCGCCCACCTCCTTCCTTACGCATTGCCGGTGGACGGAGGTAAGGAGATGTTCGTCATTCCTGCGGTATCACACATAGCGATGTGTGATGCCGCAGGAACGACGAACAACATCGTACCTGCAGCAGCAATGATATTAAGGAAATGAACGATGTCGCTAACAGCGCCGGATGTGCGTCACTAACGACGTGACCCCGACGATATATCGTTAGCAATTTCGCAGCGTGTAAAGCACCCTATAGTCCTGCAGTGATAATCTCCTGCTGATAAAACACTTGTATTGAAATTAAAACAAGCTTCCAAGCAAGTGACAAATCTCTACAATCAGGGTCTCTGCCCCTACATTATCCTGCTTTCAGATTAAATTTCAAGAACCTGTGGATAGATGCCCTTTAACTGGGCAACATCACGCCACAATGATGACATTGTGCAAACCCGGCAAATCAAAATATGCACTGGAGATCCCAGAAAGTAAGAGTTTTGCAGAGCTCTCGTTCACTGTCCAGAGACTACTCACCTAGAAGATGGACCAGAGTTCAGAAAATCGATCCGCCTGTCTCTACTTGGGACATTTTCGCTTTAAAAGGGCTCAAGTGAGTGTAAACATTATAATTATTTGATAAATAAGGAATCCACTTGATCTTCATAAACCAGCGGTTGCTTTCTTTGGATTTGTTTGATAACGGAGCTCCTGGGTTGTGACTTGACGCCAGTTGCCCAGCAGTTCAGTAGATACCTGTCAATTAATTAGTTGTATTGCTGCTTTTTCCATATTCAGAGTCACTCAATTCGTCGATTTTCCACCTCTAAAGCCCCCGTCACATTTAACGACTTTCCAGCGATCCTGAAAACGATGCGAATTGATAAGGATCGCTGATAAGTCGCTGGTGAGATGTCACACAGTCAGATCTTACCAATGATGCAGTAACGATGAGCGACCTGTATAGGAGGTCATTGTTAGGTGTCAGACACAGCGATGCATCCTGCCCAGCAGAACATCACCTTTGATTCAAGAAAATGGTCCAGACCCTTTGGCAACGACTAGCGATCTCACAGCAGGGGCCTGATCGCTGGTAGGTGTCACACATAACGAGATCGCTGGCAAGATCGTTACTGCATCACAGAAACGGTGACGCAGCAACGATCTCGTTAGCAATCTCGTTGTGTGTGACGGGACCTTTGGGCTTATTTATATTTTTAATTTTCAACTGCCCTCACCTTGATCTTGAACCATGGTTGACTTGATGGATGAATGTTCTGTAGGAAGATCGATCTTGTATAGCCTAGATATATCCACCAGGGTCATCTCCACCTAGATAGATCCACCAGGTTTTTTCTCCGCTTAGATAATTCCATCAGGGTCTTCTCTGCCTCGATAGATCCACCAGGCTCTTCTCTGCCTAGATAATTCCATCAGGGTCTTCTCCGCCTTGAAAGATCCACCAGGGTCTTCTCCGCCTAGATAATTCCACCAGGCTCTTCTATGCCTAAATAGGTCCACCAGGGTCTTCTCGACCATTATCTTCATAGTATCAAGCCATCGGGTTGCTGGTCTTTTCGCCTTGTTCTTTCTATTCTTCCGACCATGATGTCCTTCTCCAGTGATTGCTCTCTTCATATGATGTGTCCAAAGTAGGCAAGTCGTAGCTTGGTGATCCTTGCTTCAAGTGACACGTCTGCCTTAATTTGTTCCCAAATTGATTTGTCTGTTTTTCTTACCATCCATGGTATTGATCACATCCTTCTCCAGCACCACATTTTGAAGGCATTGATTCTTCCTCTGTCTTGTGTCTATTGTCCAGGATTCGCTTATTTTACAAATGAGTTCTTCATGGTCCAATTAAGACTTCGATGTCCAGACTGTTTGAAGGTCTCCTAACCCAAATTGCCTCATTGGACTCTATTAGGTTGTTTCCAGTCCATACATTGTTGTCGGGACCTAGCCCAATGTTCATGTCGAACTTATCGGTGGAAAACGTGCGCTCTAGACTCTATGCTATGCGGTCTTCTTGCATACAGGGAATCTCCAATCATAAACGTCCAGGTTTCACTTATTTTACAAACGAGTTTTTCATGGTCCCATTAAGGACATCGATGTCAAGACTGGTTGAGGGTCTCCTTACCCAAATTGCCTCATTGGAATCTATTAGGTTGTTGCTGGTCCATACATTGCTGTCTGTACTTGGCTTTTTTTTTTGTTTATTCCAGGTCCCGATAAGGACTTCGACATCCAGACTGGTTGAGGGTCTCCTGACCCAAATTGCCTCATTGGAATCTATTAGGTTGTTGCCGGTCCATACATTGCTGTCAGGACTTGGCCCAATGTTCATGTTGAGCCCATTGGTGGAAAACGTGCACCCTAAACTCTATGCTACAGGGTCATCTTCCATACAGGGAAGCTCTAATCATAAATGTCCAGGTTTTGCTTATTTTACAAACGAGTTTTTCAAGGTCCCGATAAGGACTTCGACATTTAGACTGGTTGAGGGTCTCCTGACCCAAATTGCCTCATTGGAATATATTAGGTTGTTGCCGGTCCATACATTGCTGTCAGGATTTGGCCCAATGTTCATGTTGACCTCATCGGTGGAAAACATGCGCCTTAGACTCTATGATACAGGGTCATCTTCCACACAGGAAAGCTCCAATCATAAATATCCAGGTTTCGCTTATTTTACAAACGAGTTCTTCATGGTCCCGATAAGGACTTCGACATCCAGACTGGTTGAGGGTCTCCTGACCCAAATTACCTCATCGGAATCTATTAGGTTGTTGTTGGTCCATACATTGCTGTCGGGACTTGGCCCATTGGTGGAAAACGTGCGCCCTAAACTTTATGCTACAAGGAATCTCCAATCATAAATGTCCAGGTTTTGCTTATTTTACAAACGAGTTCTTCATGGTCCCATTAAGGACTTCGATGTCCAGACTGGTCGAGGCTCTCCTGACCCAAGTTACCTCATTGGAATTTATTAGGCTGTTGCCGATCCATACATTGCTGTCTGTACTTGGCCCAATGTTCATGTTGACCTCATCGGTGGAAAACGTGTGCCCTAGACTCTATGCTACAGGGTCATCTTCCATACAGGGAAGCTCCAATCATGAACGGGCATGGCCGTATATATACATACATCTCATTACTTATTCCCATACAGTATAATATTTCAGCACAAGGATCTGTAACTCAGCACTTAGCACCAGGACACGCTTTTCTTCTAGCGCAGCACTATAACAGTGGCTGCTGTGTTATTGTACGGGTTTTTTGAATCCCGGCATACAAATATTATCATTATTACGGTATTTTGTATGTGCATGATTTGTAAAGCTGTAAAGTGGTGTTTCTCAATTCCTTTGTATAAATGCCGTTCACACAATATCAGAATACATCATTTCTCCTAAAATAAACATTTCTGATGGAAATTCGTTAAAGGGCAAAAACAAGCCTTTTAGGGGGTAAAGAATGTTACTCCACAGCCCCTGCGCTCATGCGGTCCCACATTGTAATGTGCTCATATAAATGGCCTATTAGTGATGCTAAAATTGCAGCCTGCTTGTCTGAAAGCTTTGTATTTGTAGCTGCATGTGAGAATTTATACAGCGGCACCTCCTATCCCTTGGCACGGCCGCAGACATTTTATGTTCAGCACGCTTGATTAACAAGGCGAGATCATAGGGAACGGCTCGCATGCAGATGAAAAATTGGCCTATTTACCACTCAAGATGTCCCTATCTGAATCCAATACTTTTTGTTAAAGAAATATTGTTTTACATGAAATTAGATTCAGCTGGGGATTTTTTCCGCTTTTTTTTTTTTTTTTTCTTCCTCGAGCAGAATACAACATCACTATTCCAGCAGAGCCATAAATTGCTCTCCAATCTGCGGTGGAAGTTTTTTCTTTTTTTTTCTTCCGAATCTACTTGGGTCTTCAGATGATAATGATAGCGCTGGAACCTTGGTCTTGAGAATAATATGGAAGCTGGCGGGTTCTCATTAATTTCTGGTTTTCTCTGGTGTCTTTACGGTAAATTAAAGGGAGTCCGTCACCCCCATAGTGTCCGTCACCCCCAAAGTGTCTGTCACCCCAAAGTGTCTGTCATCCCCATAGTGTCCGTTACCCCATAGTGTCCATCACCCCATACTGTCTGTCACCCCATAGTGTCCGTCACCCCATAGTGTCCGTCACCCCATAGTATCCGTCACCCCCATAGTGTCCGTCACCCCATAGTGTCCGTCACCCCATAGTATCCGTCACCCCCATAGTGTCCGTCACCCCCAAAGTGTCTGTCACCCCATAGTGTCCGTCACCCCCATAGTGTCCGTCACCCCCATAGTGTCCGTCACCCCCAAAGTGTCTGTCACCCCATAGTGTCCGGCACCCCATAGTGTCCACCACCCTCATAGTGTCTGTCACCCCCATATGTTTTCGTCACCCCCATAGTGTCCGTCACCCCCATAGTGTCCGTCATCCCCAAAGTGTCAGTCACCCCATAGTGTCCATCACCCCATAGAGTCCGTCACCCACAAAGTGTCTGTCATCCCCAAAGTGGCTGTCACCACATACTGTCCATCACCCCCATAGTGTTCGTCACCCCCATAGTGTCCATCAGCCCCATAGTGTCCGTCAATCCATAGTGTCCGTCACCCCATAATGTCCGTTATCCTCAAAGTGTCCATCACCCCCATAGTGTCCATCACCCCCATAGTGTCCGTCAATCCATAGTGTCCGTCACCCCATAATGTCCGTTATCCCCAAAGTGTCCATCACCCCCATAGTGTCCGTTACCCCTAAAGTTTCCGTCACCCCTATAGTGTCCGTCACCCCACAGTGTCCATCACCCCATACTGTCTGTCACCCCATAGTGTCCATCACCCCATACTGTCTGTCACCCCATAGTGTCCGTCACCCCATAGTGTCCGTCACCCCATAGTATCCGTCACCCCCATAGTGTCCGTCACCCCATAGTGTCCGTCACCCCATAGTATCCGTCACCCCCATAGTGTCCGTCACCCCCAAAGTGTCTGTCACCCCATAGTGTCCGTCACCCCCATAGTGTCCGTCACCCCCATAGTGTCCGTCACCCCCAAAGTGTCTGTCACCCCATAGTGTCCGTCACCCCCATAGTGTCCGTCACCCCCATAGTGTCCGTCACCCCCAAAGTGTCTGTCACCCCATAGTGTCCGGCACCCCATAGTGTCCACCACCCTCATAGTGTCTGTCACCCCCATATGTTTTCGTCACCCCCATAGTGTCCGTCACCCCCATAGTGTCCGTCATCCCCAAAGTGTCAGTCACTCCATAGTGTCCATCACCCCATAGAGTCCGTCACCCACAAAGTGTCTGTCATCCCCAAAGTGGCTGTCACCACATACTGTCCATCACCCCCATAGTGTTCGTCACCCCCATAGTGTCCATCACCCCCATAGTGTCCGTCAATCCATAGTGTCCGTCACCCCATAATGTCCGTTATCCTCAAAGTGTCCATCACCCCCATAGTGTCCATCACCCCCATAGTGTCCGTCAATCCATAGTGTCCGTCACCCCATAATGTCCGTTATCCCCAAAGTGTCCATCCCCCCATAGTGTCCGTTACCCCCAAAGTGTCCGTCACCCCTATAGTGTCCGTCACCCCACAGTGTCTGTCACCCCCATAGTGTGTCATCCCCATAGTGTCTGTCATCCCCATAGTGTCTGTCACCCCCATAGTGTCTATCACCCCCAAAGTGTCCGTCATCCCCAAAGTGTCCGTCATCCCCAAAGTGTCCGTCATCCCCAAAGTGTCCGTCATCCCCAAACTGTCTAAACATTTATATAGGGGATATTGCCGCCATAAAAATCATACCAGGCGCATTGATTTTAGGGTTCAGTCACATCTGTGTATAAAATCTGTGTGTGCAATGCGATAAAAAAATCACATTGCATTCGCACCAATGTTATGTGGGCATCACACAGGACGATCTATCATGCGATTGCATGAGCGATCGTACCCGCCCCCGTCGTTTGTGCGTCACGGGCAATTAGTTGCCCGTGGCGCACAAAGTCGGTAACCCCCGTCACACGCACTTACCTACCGGGCGACATCGCTGTGGGTGGCGAACATCCTCTTCCTGAAGGGGAAGGGACGTTCGGCGTCACAGCAACGTCACACGGCAGCCGGCCAATAGAAGCGGAGGGGCAGAGATGATCGGGACGTAACATCCCGCCCACCTCCTTCCTTACGCATTGCCGGCGGGACGCATGTAAGCTGTGATCGTCGTTCCCGAGGTGTCACACGGAGCGACGTGTGCTGCTACGGGAATGATCAACAACCGGAGCACAGAAGGAGGACCAACATTTTGAAAATGAACGACATGTCAGCGAGAAACGATAAGGTGAGTATTTGTGCTCGTTCACAGTCGCTCGTAGCTGTCACACGCTACGATATCTCTGACGATGCCGGATGTGCATCACTAACGACGTGACCCCGACGACATATCACCCGATATATCGTAGCGTGTTACGCCGGCATAAGACAATAGGGCAGAGCAAATCTTCAAATTTTTGGGTTGCAAAATTCAGCGTGCGGGGCAAATTGGGGAATACTGGGAGTGCCTGCGTATCTCACCAATACAAGCCAATGGGTGCGAGAAAAATGCGTAGCATATGGATAGCAAACGGACTGCACACGAACAATACACAGACAGCACACGGACGACACATAGACGACACACGGGCTACACACAGATGACACAGACAGCACATGGACGATACACAGACAGCACACGGACGATACACAGACAGCACACAGATGATGCACACAGACGACACATGACCAGCAGTTGAGCATGCGCACTTCATCTCCATAGGGAATGAATGAAGTGGTGGTCGAGGATGCACACAGCAGCATCATAAGGAATGAAGAAAGCAGCATTTGAGCATGCACACTACAGCTCCATAGGGAATTAATGAAGCAACGGTTGAGCATGCGCACTGCAGCTCCATAAGGAATGAATAAAGCAGCGGTTGAGCACGCGCACTGCAGCTCCATAAGGAATGAATAAAGCAGCGGTTGAGCACGCGCACTGCAGCTCCATAGGGAATGAATAAAGCAGCGGTTGATCATGCGCACTGCAGCTCCATAGGGAATGAATAAAGAAGAGGTCGAGCATGTGCACTGCAGCTCCATAGAGAATGAGTGAAGCAGTGGTCGTGCATGCGCACTGACACTCCCAATGGTTGGGTGTCCACCAAAAAAACAATTTATTAACTATCTTTTGGATAGGAGAAAACGTGTTTCACCGGTCAAGCCCTTTAAAAATGAACACTTTGAATATCTCTTAGTGAAGAGTTGATTGGTTAAATTCTGAGACCTGATGTGATTTCTCAGCAGAGCACTTGTACCCTTTGGTTATAATCGGCTTTGCTTGGCTCGCCTTATGGAGGTGGGGTTAGCTGCAGGCGGACTTGTAGACTTCTATGAGCTTGCACAGCACTAACTGTAACAACCAATCTTTCTCTAGAATCTGATATACTATAAAGCCTTACTTTGGGGAAACATTTCTGTAATATGTCCTTAAGGCACCATACGGAGACATATGGAGTGACTTCACTTCTATAGAACGTATATTTGGGAAATCTTTGTGTCCCTATATAGGTGCAATGTTTTAAGCCTTGCTATAACTATGGTGCATCACTAGCAGCGTCACTTTTCCCTTTCTTTAAGGAATTTATTTTCTTAATGCAAGTATTGTTTCTCGGGTGACGAATTGTTCTTTTCTTTGCCTTGATTACAGGGACTCTTCCCGTACACAGTCAACATATTGCAGAGATAATTTCACCGAGCACTCCAGGCAATTCATCTCTGTAACGCCAATTTGCTTACTTTTAGAAATGTTAATTGCCACAGTAAACAATATCTTATGTTTCTGGACAGGATAGAAATTGCAATTTATAAATAGCAGTATGTCGGCTTTAGGAGCGCGAAGAAAAGGCTTTTCCCGCATTAAAATTACATTTTCAGGAATAGAAACCATGAAAAATTATGCTGTCATTAGTAGCCATTAAATAAAATGGGGAAAAAAAGGCCTGGTGTGATTTTCTTTAATTTGGAATGTCGGAACTACACTTTATCATCTGACGCCAACTTGTCTGCTATTTAATAGTTCGATGTTACATTTCAAGGAAGCGCTGCAGAAGAGTGATGTGAGCTGAAAAGTATTGTTACCGTGAAGAAAGGCCTGTCCTGTGCATATATATTCCAGAGAAGAAAGAACAGCATGGAAAACTGGCTACAAGAGAACTTGGCACACCAAAATTGAATATAAGGACTTTATTATACAGACAATCCAAAAATATTTAAAACTAGCTGTCGTACCCGGCGTTGCCCAGGATAGTAACAGTCCTTTTCCCTGTCTCTGTCCCGATCCCTTTCCCTGTCTCTGTCCCGGTCGCTTTCCCTGTCTCTGTCCCGGTCGCTTTCCCTGTCTCTGTCTCGGTCGCTTTACTTATTTCTGTTACGGTCGCTTTTACTGTCTCTTTCCCTGTCTCTGTCCCGGTCCCTTTCCCTGTCTCTGTCCCGGTCGTTTTCCCTATCTCTGTCCCGGTCGCTTTCCCTGTCTCTGTCCCAGTCACTTTCCCTGTCTCTGTCCCGGTCACTTTCCCTGTCTCTGTCTCTTTCCCTGTCTCTGTCCCGGTCCCTTTCCCTGTCTCTGTCCCAGTCCCTGTCTCTGTCCCGGTCCCTTTCCCTGTCTCTGTCCCGGTCCCTTTCCCTGTCTCTGTCCCGGTCCCTTTCCCTGTCCCGTTCCCTTTCCCTATCTCTGTCCCAGTCCCTTTCCCTGTTTCTGTCGCGATCCCTTTCCCTGTCTCTGTCCCGATCCCTTTCCCTGTCTCTGTCCTGCTCCCTTTCCCTGTCTCTGTCTCTTTCCCTGTCTCTGTCCCGGTCTATTTCCCTGTCTCTGTCCCGGTCCCTTTCCCTATCTCTGTCCCGGTCCCTTTCCTTGTCTCTGTCCCAGTCCCGGTCCCTTTCTCTGTGTCTGTCCCGGTCCCTGTGTCGGTCCACGTCCCTGTGTCTGTCCCGGTTCCTATGTCTGTCCCCATCCCTGTTTAAAAAATATTGAAAATGTAATGTTTCGACCCATATACCTGAGTGTTCATCAAACACAATAGATTCTTGTGTAGGGATATGCCTTTAAGACGGTTATACTGTCAAAATCACCATGAGATCTGAAGATAAATCAGATTTCTCTTCTGTATGGGCATATACCTACACAACAATCTATTATGTCTGATGAAGACCCAACTATAGGGGTCGAAACCCTACGTTTTAAATATTTTTGGATTGCCTGTATAATAAAGTCCTTATATTCAATTTTGGTGGGCCAAGTTCTCTTGTATCTAATGACGGATTTGAACCCTTCTTGATCACCCATGATTCTAAGTGTGCCATAAATTTTATTCAACATGTAAAACTGGACATGGAAATTCTCGTTAACAAATATCTGTTCTTTAAGAACAGGTTTTCTCAATTGAGGCTCAACATTGTTTCAGAGTTTTGTACCAATTCTTACGTTACGTGCACACTGAGGTTTTGAAGCACAAACTGAAAGAAAACACTCAAAATTCTCATCAAAAACTTCAAACTCCTCAAAAAAACTAGGAGGTTCAGTGACTATGTTCAAACTGAGTCTTTTTGTTGAGTTTTCAAAGCAGAAACTGAGCGGAAATGCTCAGCAACCTGCTCTTCAAAAACTGAGTTTCTGCTCTCAAAATTTAGCAAAAAGACTATAGGTACACATAGCTTCTAGGCTCCATGTCTCTGGTGCTTTTGGTACTGGAAAAGTGTCATCTTGTGGCACTGGTCTCATAGCTGAAGACAGATTGGGATATTCAATGGATTTCTTAGGGGTACTTTGCACGCTGCGACATCGCTACTGCGATATCATCGGGGTCAAATCGAAAGTGACGCACATCCGGTGTCGGTAACGACGTCGCAACGTGTAAAGCCTAGATGCGCCGATAAACGATCGCAAAAGTGTTGAAAATCAGTGATCTGTGTAGTGTCGGTCATTTTCATAATGTCGCACCAATAGGAGATATGATGTTGTTCCTCGTTCCTGCGGCAGTATACATCGCTGTGTGTGAAGCCGCAGGAGCGAGGAACATCTCCTTACCTGCCTTCACCGGCTATGCGGAAGGAAGGAGGTGGGCGGGATGTTTACGTCCTGCTCATCTCCGCCACTCCGCTTCTATTGGCCGCCTGCCGTGTGACGTCGCTGTGACGCCGCACGACCCACCCCTTTAGGAAGGAGGCGGGTCGCTGTCCAGAGCGACGTCCAGGGCAGGTAAGTGCGTGTGAAGCTGCCGTAGCGATAATGGTCGCTACGGCAGCGATCACAAGATATCGCATGTGCGACGGGGCGGGTACTATCGCGCTCGGCATCGCTAGCCGATGCTAGCGATGTCGCAACGTGCAATGTACCCCTTACTCTTACCAGAGAAACCAGAGACATTGTTTAGGCAGGAGTAACAGTCACATGATCCTTCTGTTCCCACCATATCATTTCAAGGTTTGGAAGGAGACGGGTTGTAATGCCGCGCTATTCACCACTCCAGAATTATACATGATTAATGTCTTTTTATGTCATGCACAGGTCTACGCTTTTCAGGAGTACTCAGCTCCCTTCATCAGGACATCAGGTAAAAGAACATCAAATTTGATGAGAGATTTGATGCTCTTTTGCCTGATGTCCTGATGAAGGGAGCTGAGTACTCCTGAAACGCGTAGACCTGTGCATGAAATAAAAAGACATTAATCATTTATAATTCTGGAGTGGTGAATAGCGCGGGATTACAACCCATCTCCTTCCAAACCTTGAACAAAAACACACCCGGGGCTGCAGCTGTTTCACCGTTGGATACATATGTTTATAGGTGTTGTGACTGGCACAACTCCTATAGGTGAGTTCTCTACTTTTTACTAAATTTCCAGTTTTGTGGATAAGACCCTATTGCGCTTTTCTTCCACAGTCCCCACCATATTATTGGGACAGCATACGGCATTGACTTGCGAGAACCTCTCAGCCATCTTGCACAACAGATTTGAGGAGCTCAGGATTTCGTCTTGATGACCAGTCTTGCATCCAAAGTACAGCAGCTCATAGGCTGTCATGATGAGAACTGTGATGGTGTGTCTTTGAGTCTTAAGAGTGTACTCTCCACAAATGTAACATAAGGTTTCTCAGCTGTTCCGACACTGACGAGACTTTTTAGCTATATCAGATCGTAGTGTAGTAATTTATAGCTGCTTAGCTTTTAAATATCTTGCAGAGTCTTTACAAGCAGATTTTACAGCCTCTGCAGGCAGGTGTACCTAGTCTGTAACAATTCCACTGAAGTTTTGCAACTTCAATGAAATGCAAGGAATTCATGCTTTTGCCTATAAATTACATAACAGCATATAAATTGTGGACAATACGTGGATAGCCTGATAATATGAAAAAAAAAATCGCTCAAATATAAGATTTGAGAACTATGGTATAGGACAGGAACATTTGAAGATGATTCTCGTGATTGGCACCTCAAATTACATAAAATACACTCAAACGTGTTCAGGAAGCAAAATCTTCATTGTCCAGTTTGACTGGTCGGACTGGTGAACCAGATTTCCGTAATTAAGAACCAATTGTTGCAACTAGTGATGGGCAAGAGTCCTCGCCACTGATTGTTACTCGATTGAGCATCAAGGTGCTCTGGCACGTCTCAAGTACCAAGTATTAGGCTGCGTTCACACTAGTGTTTTTTTAACATGCCTCATGAACGTTTTTTTGCTGCAAAAGCGAATCCTGTTTTTGCAAAGAAAAACGCACGTGTTATTTTACAGGATCCTGTCACTTGAAGTTTATGGGCGGGCATTGGAGTCATGTGATCGGGAGTGAGGGGAACTGAACGTGACAGACTGGAAATTCAGACGCAGCTGGGGGCAAAAGAAAGGGGAGAGAGAGGAGAAAAGAGAGTAGAAAAGAGAGGAGAGAAGAGAGGAAAGAAGAGAGGAGAGAAGACAGGAGGAAAAGAGGAGCAAGAGAGGAGAGAGAGAGAAGAGAGATAGAGGAGAGAAGAGAGAATAGGAGAGAGCAGAGAGGAGAGAGGAGAGAGAGAGAGAGGAAAGCAAGAGGACAGAGAGAGAGAGAGGAAAGCAAGAGGACAGAGAGAGCAGAGAGGTGAGGAGAAGAGAGAAGAGAGGAGAGAGAATAGGAGAGAGGAGGGAGAAGAGAGGAGAGAGAAGAGAGGAGAGAGAAGAGATGAGAGCGATAGAGAGATGAGAGGAGAAGAGAGGAGGAAGAGGAGAGGGGAGGGAGAGAGGAGAGAGAAAAAAAGAGGAGAGATGAGAGGAGGGAGGGAGAGAAAAGAGAGGAGAGAGAGAAGAGATGAGAGAGGAGAGAGGGGAGAGAGAGAGAGGAGAGGGGAGAGAGAGAGAAGAGAGGAGAGCGAGAAGAGAGGAGAACAGAGGAGAGAGAGAGGCGAGAGAAAAGAGGAGGGAGGGAGAGACGGGAGAAGAGAGGGGAGAGAGATGAGAGAGAGAGGAGAGAGATAAAGAGAGAGACTGTGATCATGCCAGCCTGGTTTCTGGCCAAACAGGATCCGGTCTATCAGCGTTCACATGCGTTTGCATGCTGTTTAGTGAGGATCCAGCGACTTGCAGTATTTGGATGCAGCTCAAAAACGCTACAAGTAGTGTTTTTGAAAAATGTTAAAAAACTGCAAGTCGCTGGATCCTCACTATAACACACGCAAACGCATGTGAACGCATGTTGACGCGAGTCCATTGCAAATGCATTGAAATGAAAACGCATTTGCACTGGATCCGTTTTTGCGTTAAAAAAACGTTCAGTACGCATTTTAAAAAACATAGTGTGAAAGCCGCCTTATCGAAATCCATGAGAAACTGAAGCATTTCTAAACTTCGAGGCTCGGGCAAGTAACGCACTGTTGCCAACACATTTGCTCATCACTATTGCTAACGCTACAGACATAACAATTGCCGTTACGATGACTTCTTTGCCGGTAGCCAGCTCAGCGCTTCTCTTGATTAGCATTCCATCCGGAATCCTACGTGTACAATGAGGTTAGGAATGCAAAGCTTTATGTAGAAAAAGGCTTAAAAAGCTGGTCTGATTGGTATAAGTAGACAATACATTGCCCCGGAGCACGCTCGTGAGGGGGCCATCACTTTTCCATGCTCCTTCTCATCTCTACTCGGTTGGCAAAGTTCAGCATACCCACCACAGATCTGCCTTCGGCAGAACAATGCCGAGGATTGCAACACTCCAGTGAAACCTTCACCAGCCTGACAGAGCTGCCTGCGTTATTCATTCTTTCATTTTATCTTCAGTAGCTGCCAAGCCTAATTGTTGCCTGATTAAATCAGTATGCAGCGGGGTTGAAGGGGGCCCTTTGCTGCCAGGCCCAATAGCTGTCACATAGGTTGCTATAGCATTAGTTACGCCCTTGACTTGCCCCCTCACTTTCTCGTTTCTTCAATGCATGAATGTGGTCACCCCTGTGATATGCCTTCAATGCACATGAAGACAACAGAAGGGTGCTGTGTTTACAAACTAAAACCGTGAATGGGCTCCAAGGGTCGCTAAGTCTTACATTCCAGAAGACGTAACAATCCCCGTCCTGTTTACTCCCAACTACACCCGGCCAACCACCGAAATACAGCTGCTGGGATGTTGTACCTATAACCGGTTCTGTCTCGGATCCTTGATTAAAGACAGCAATAACAGAGATCTCTTCATCACAGGACGAGACTACGATTTCTAGTAAATAAATAATGTATCCAAGACGAGTGCGTTCATTGCTGCCTTTCCAGGTCAGCGGGTTAGAGGAGATGAAAATTCCTTGCATATTGCTGGATTTTACAATGTGCCAGAGACGGATATCAGGTCTAAATGCAGTCATCTGTGTGAGGTAGACGAAATTTCCATGAACCTCACCCTGGGCGCTCCACGACATGGCGCTAAAACTACAATCTTTTGGCTATGTGCACCTAGAGATAATTTGAGGAGTGTTTTGGAACCAATCCACTCTTAAAAAAAGTTCCACCTTAAAGACTCTTCCTATTTATGTGTATTGTAAACTGCAATATCAAAAACTATAAAGAAAAGAAATTATGGAAATCACAGGATGGATAGACAATAAGCAAATGATGGAAAAATGGAAATGAAATTTTCAAAACATCTAATTTTATTCAGTATGCAATATGAGTGCCACACGCAGAAATCCCCGCTCTTACAGCGTTGGCTGCTACCAATGAGGTTATATACAAATAAACTATTTTTTTCGTATGTGTTTTTTTTTTTGTTCTTTATACTTACTGGGTTACAAATGGGGGGGTGTCTGATAGAAATCTCGCCATTACTGACCCCTGGGCTTGATGCCAGCTGTGTAGTGTCAATACACGGTTGGCATCAACCTTATTAACCATTTCCCGGTGTGCCACCACACCAGGGAAATCGGTAAGAGCCAAGGTGAAGCACCAGAATTGGCGCATCTAATGTGATGTGCCAATTCTTGGGCAGCTGCGGGCTGCTATTTTTAGGCTGGATAGGGCCAAATAACTATGGGCCCTCCAAACTTATAATACCAGCCCCCAGCTGTCTGCTTTACCTTGGTTTGTTATAATAAAAGTAAGGTGGATCCCATGTCATTTTTTAAAATTATTTATTTATTAAATTAATCCAGCCAAAAAACATCTTTTAATGTCAAATGAAAGGCACTGAAGGGGATAAATGTGAAACCCTGTCTATATGCCTGCTGTATTCTATACTGTCCCTCCTACATCAACTCTCCTTGAACTAAGACCCAATGATGAAATGCGGCCGGCTAATCAAAGTAATGCCAGTAGCCAACATGGCTACGACATTGTGATTGGCAGGCAATACCTGCATGTTTAGTGGCTGAAAAACAACTGTCAAACATGTGGGGCGTGGACTCGAGCATGGCGATTGAGCGCCTGTGATACTTCATCAAGTAACCAGCGTACCCGAGCACCCCACTGCTCGATCATCAAGCAGTGCTGACTACGCTCACTCATCACGGATCAAGTGGATCAAGATGTTTTGAAAATTTTGGTTCCATATTTCAATATTGTGATATCCAGAATTCCATAACTTTCCTTTATTTCTAGGTACTGCCCTATCTTAAAGCTGCAAGAAAATGCTTAAAGGGAACCTGTCACCAGATTTGGGGCCTATAAGCTGCGGCCACCACCAGTGGGCTCTTATATACAGCATTCTAACATGCTGTATATAAGAGCTCAGGCCACTGTGTAGAGCGTAAAGAAACACTTTATAATACTCACCTAAACGGTTGGTACGGTGCAGATAGGTCAGATGGGTGTCTCCGTTTTCCCATACCGGCGCCTCCTCTTTCGGCCATCTTTGTCCTCTTTCTTCTGAAGCTAGTGTGCATGACGAGTCCAAAATCATCAACAATAGCTGGCATTGAGGTCCCGCTCTTGCGCACTACAATACTTTGATCTGCCCTCATCACGGCAGATCAAAGTGCACCTGCGCAGGACCTCAATGCTGGCTAGAGTGGATGACGTAGGATGGATGCGTCATGCAACCAGGCTTCAGAAGACGGAGGGCAAAGATGGCTGAAAGAGGAGACGCCAGTACCGGAGAACGGAGACACCCATCCGACCAGTCTGCACCGACCGTTTAGGTGAGTATTATAAAGTTATTTTTATGTTCTACACAGCGGCCTGGGCTCTTATATACAGCATGTTAGAATTCTGTATATAAGAGCCCACTGGTGGTGGCCGCAGCTTATAAGGCCCACATCTGGTGACAGGTTCCCTGTACACTAGAAGTCCCAGAGAGGGGTCATTTGACATTTCTACCATTGGAACCCTATGGAGCTCGAAATTTCTGGGACTTCTAGTGTTAGAGATAAAAAACACTTTTCCAAAATGCTTCAAAAGCTCTTAAAAACTGCTTCAGGAAACTAAAGTCATCCCCAAAACTCTCTGAAGAACTAGTGTCTTCCTATATTGGTTTTGGCTTAAAAAATTGTCTGTTTTAACCACCCCCAAAAACTCTGTGTGCATATAGCCTTAAGGGTGCTTTACACGCTGCGACATCGCTAGCGATAGCACCTGCCCCCGTCATTCGTGTGACATTTGGTGATCGTTGCCGTAGCGAACATTATCGCTACGGCAGCATCACACGCACATACCTTGTCAGCGGCGTCACTGTGCCACCGAACAATCCCTCCTTCAAGGGGGTGGTGCGTTCGGCATCATAGTGACGTCACTAAGCGGCCGGCCAATAGCAGAGGAGGGGAGGAGATGAGCGGCCGGAACATGCCGCCCACCTCCTTCCTTCCGCATTGCCAGTGGACGCAGGTAAGGAGATGTTCCTCGTTCCTGCGATATCACACATAGCGATGTGTGGTGCCGCAGGAACGACAAACAACATGGTACCTGCAGCAGCAACGATATTATAAAAAGGAGCGACGTGTCAACGATCAGCGATTTTTGACGCTTTTGCGATCGTTGATCGTCGCTCCTTGGTGTCACACGCTGCGATGTCGCTAACGACGCTGGATGTACGTCACTAACGACGTGACCCCGACGATATATCGTTAGCGATGTCGCAGCGTGTAAAGCACCCTTTAGTCTCTGTAGACTTTTTAGTGCATCTCCATAGTTATAATTGGCTAGGTATGATGAAGAAAAAATGCTCAGTGGCAAACTGCAGGAAAAAATAAAGGTGCGTGTCTAGTACTGGATTCGCAATGTCTACAAAAACAGTTTTCCCTGTAATTACTCATTGGAAGGTTTGTAATAGATGACAAATGCCACTGAGTAGAACATTTAATGCACTGCATTGTTTATTCATCACTAAGAGAATTTATAGGCAGCGAGAATATAAGCCACTTACATGAGACAGGTTGTAATCACATACAATGGCGGAAAATCTCACGTAGACCTTCAGTCTCATCTGGACCTTGTTTAACCAAGTGGAGAAAATGCATTGAATTCTAGGGCCATGTAAGAGTTGGAGGTCAATTTTTATTTTGCAGGATGGATGACACTTGGTCAATAACTGTTGTTAACGAAATAGAATGTATTAACATTCCCGGGATAGAATGTATAAATTCTCTGTCTATTCTTCTCCCATTCTCTGTCTGTCTCCCCCTCTGTATATATCTCTCCGTCTCTCTCTCTATCTCTTTGTCTGTCTGTCTCTTTCCATGTCTGTCTCTGACTGTCTCTGTCTCTTTCTCCGTCTGTCTATCTAT
The DNA here is from genome assembly GCF_048569485.1 of Anomaloglossus baeobatrachus. Classification (NCBI taxonomy): domain Eukaryota; kingdom Metazoa; phylum Chordata; class Amphibia; order Anura; family Aromobatidae; genus Anomaloglossus; species Anomaloglossus baeobatrachus. The sequence continues at coordinate 155,413,271 of NC_134363.1, read as the reverse complement.
CTCTTTCCCTGTCTGTCTATCTATCTCTGTCACTTTCCCTGTCTGTCTCTTTCCCTGTCTGTCTCTTTCCCTCTCTTTCCCTGTCTGTCTCTTTCCCTCTTTCCCTCTGTCTCTTTCCCTGTGTCTGTCTCTTTGTCTGTCTCTTTACCTGTCTTTGTCCGTCTCTTACCCTGTCTGTCTCTTTCCCTTTCTTTCCCTGTCTGTCTGTTTCCCTGTGTCTTGTAAAAGGATAAGGCACAGCCAATATGGTGGAGGTATATCAAGGTGCACTTGTTGGTTTCCCTGTGTCTGTCTCTGTCTCTTTGTCTGTGTCTGTCTCTTTCCCTGTCAGTCTGCCTCTTTGTCTGTGTCTGTCTCTTTGTCTGTCTCTTTACCTGTCTGTCTCTTAACCTGTCTCTCTCTTTCCCTCTCTTTCCCTGTCTGTCTCTTTCCCTGTCAGTCTGCCTCTTTGTCTGTGTCTGTCTCTTTGTGTCTGTCTCTTACCCTGTCTATGTCTGTTTCTTACCCTGCCTGTGTCTGCCTCTTTCCCTGTCTGTGTCTGTCTCTTTCCCTGGCTGCATTGCGACACGCCAACATTCCATATAAGGGCGTGGCTGCGCATTCTTCTGAAGTTCTGGCTGCACTGTGGCTCCCAGCTCCATTCGCTTTAATGGAGGCGGGTTTTTTGGCGAATATACATACATACATACATACACACACCACACACACACACACACACACACACACACATTCAGCTTTATATATTAGATTGATAGTGCTCAATTATATCTGCTATTTAAAGATGAACTGTCACCAGGTCAGAAGTGGCCAGTGTTTGCAGTTAATTTATTCCCTCTGCTTCTTTGAGAATTCCACTTTTTTTTTCTTTCTTTAAATCCGCCATACTGTTCCAGAGATATGAGCTTTTCCTATTGAGTGCCAATTTTTTTGCTCTTTACAAGTAGATGTACAGAGTAATAATGTAAAGCAGTCTAAAGACACTCCCCAGAGGATCCTGTGAGCCACGCCCCAGAGGATCATGGGAGACATGCCCCCTTTTTAGAGACCATAAAAATTTGCACTAAAAAAGGCCCCATATCTCTGGAACCGTATGGCAGATTTGAAAAAGCAAAACGCACAATTCTCAAAGGAGCATGAGGAATAAAGTGTGACCAAAAATGTGACCACTTTTGACCAAGTGACAAGTCCTTTTTAAAGGAGTTTGCCTTCACAGACAATTTTGGTAAGCCCACATGATGTGGCCTTAATGTCTGAAAAGTGGAAGTCTTCCCATTTGGATCCCCAGATATTGGGAGAATAGGGGTTCCTGATCCACCATCCAATAGGAATTGTGGCTATTAACGACAACATGTAATTGCAGTCTGATGAGCCTGCCAGAAAGTAAATGCAGCAAACCTCCTTCCTTAATGAACCACTATTATTCTAATAGGCAAAGGTTTCAGACATGAGCTTCCACCTACCAGACATGTATGCCATGACTGGTCCAAGGCTGGTTCCTGATGGTGTCATAATAGATATGGAGAAGTACCAAGCGAGCAGTGAAAGGTAAAGGAAGGGGACCCCTGTATCTAGGGAAGAGGGAGATGGTGACCCCTGACCAAATCTACCGCTGGTCCCTGGGGTTCCTCACCACCTTAGATAGGTTCCTCACCTATGCGCCGAGCAGGATACCTGACCCTAGGTATCCCTAGCACTGGGCCCTAAATAGGGAACGGGTGGGATGAGCGCTTCGTCAACCCCACTAAATGCTAAAGGAAGACACAAGGGGGACACACAAGGGAAAATGCATGGACTATTTATCCACAGATGACTCAGGCAGGAGTTCAGCAAGCTTCAGTAACAATACTACAGATGAGAGCAAGTCACCTGCTTGCAAGAATGAACTAAATAATATCACCAGCACCAGTCCAGGGAAGAAGGGAATATTTAAGCACAAGGGGAATACTGATGATGAGCAACTGGGTGGAAGGTGAGCTCCTGCTGGATCCAAAAAGGGGAGAAATAAAAATACAGCAGGAAAGCTACCTATACCAGCGAATACTAACAGCAAGAACAATAGAAAGTCAGGGAACAGTTTGTGCAGCCAAACACTGTGACTTTCTATTGCCAGAAACCACATGACTGTCTGTCACCCATGACAGGTGGCTTCTCCCACCCCAATCCCCATGGCTGGCAGGACTTTGTTTGTTCTTGCCTGTTAGAACGCATACACACTGGACTGACCCAAACATGAATGTGAATGGGAAGATCTATAATCGGTTGGGTTTGGATTTCAGAGATCCCCCTGATCACCTGTATAAAGGAAATTTTGGCCTATTTTCCCATGTGTTGTCTCTTCCAATCCAACCAATCTCCAGAAAACTGCAACACAAATTTATGCAAGAAAAAGTGTATTTTTCAGAAAGCTGTAAAGTTCTTCCGTATTTGGTGAAAAGTTTAGTAGGAACATTTTTGAACTTTAGGTTACATAATGTAATATGTGTTCTGCAAGATATTTTCCTACATATACATCTATAGAACTACATGCAGCCAATTTGTCCATAACGCCCCCTCCTTATATCAGCTCATTCCTCGTCATTTATTCTAATTATTCGTTATATTCCAATTAATCAATGCTGATTAATATCCTGGTGGTTTTGAAAATTGGCCTGAAACCTCATTAGTACTCAGGGGCAACTAAGAGCAAAGGAAATTAACAAACTCAGTTGGGTGCTCTGATCACCTATTAGGGCATGTTGAAACCGGACCATAAAAAGAATACCCTGTAAATTAAACTTCCCGTTACGTGACTTTCATTACTCATTGGGTATTTTCCATCAGTCTCTTAAGGCGGCGTTACACGCAACGATTTATCTGACGATATGTCGTCAGGGTCACGGTTTCCGTGACTCACGTCCGGCATTGTTAGTGACGTCGTTGCGTGTGACACCTACGTGCGACTCCGAACGATCGCAAATAGGTTGAAAATCGTTGATCGTTGACACGTCGTTCAGTTTCAAAATATTGTTCGTCGTTTGGAACGCAGCAGACATATTGCTACTTTTGACACCCTGCCAACGACGAACAACATCCACACGACCGCCTTGGTCAAACAATATATCACTGATCGCTGTTGCGTCGTTGGTGAGATGTGTACGTGTGACCGCTAATACACGACCTATGTGCGATCTCGGCAAATCGTATCAACGATCTGGGCGTGTCACATCGTTACTGAGATCGCCAGATAAATCGTATCATGTACCTCATGTGATTGCAAATTACTACATACTCTACCTGCACTCAATGTAAGGTGTGATACTTGTCTTACTATCAGTGATTTAACTAGAGTCTGATGCGCCCTTGTAGTGTTCTAAATCCTATAAAGACATAAGTATTGACCCCCTATCCCTTCATTATGTAGTAATGTCCCCTTCCAGGACCCCTTCCAGGTATATATGTCCGCCACTATGGACCCTTTCCAGGTATATACCCTGACAAGCAAAAGGGTAACAATGTTCTGAATATCTGACTTTCAGGCTCCATATCTCACCATCCACTACAGCTTTGAGCATGAGAAAACCTTAATTTTATAGACAATCATCTTGGCTGTCTCATACAGAAATTTTACTTGCAACCATTTAGCATATTATTAATTATGCAGATACTTGTCATGTCCCTGCATTGTTACTGTTTTGCTCCTGGTGTTTGAAAAATCTTTTTCTTCCCATATGCTACAAATTACAACGTGTTCTCACATTCCCTAATAGCTCAGTGTGTTATTAGGTTGATTCCTGCGTAAAAGTCACTGGTTCGAATCGAGGAGCAGCCATGAAGATTTCCCAAGAAAAGAGCAACAGCTTCATCCAGTTCATCGATAGCGGTTTCTCTCCCAAGAAAAATGTCAAACTGCATCATGTTAGTGCCATGACAGATGGAAGAATATGAAATTAAGTCTGTTCAGTCATTTAAAAGCCAAGTGGTGGACGTCCTTGCAAAATAGTAGAGTCCAGAAGTCGGGTCATTGCAAGTTCTATCAGTTCTGGTACGACAAACACTGCAGTGAAGGCGGCTCACATGCTTCATAATAGTGAGATCACAGATGTTCATCAAAGCACCGTCAGACGCACGTTAGATAAGTCTGGAATGGTGGACCAAAAAAAAAGATAAAGATGCCTCAATATCAATATCATAAGAAGTGTCGGCTTGAGTGTGCAAAATAGTGTGAAAAGTGGACAGTAGAAGATTGGAAACGGGTGATTTGGAGCGATGAGACAAAAGTCAATAGACTAGGCTCTAATGGGTGTAAATGGATTTGGAAGAAACAAGGGAAAAGGGTCTAACGGATCAAGAAATTGAAGGAACTGTCACGTTTGGTGGAGAAAGCCTGATAATATGGGAGTGTTTCACAGCCAAAGTCATTGGATACTTGACCAGGGTGGATGGTGGTTTCACTGCTGAGCCATATGTAAATAATCCTACAAGATGAGTTACTTCATACACTTGAGTACTATGGGTACGAAAAGGACCGCATAGTGTTCCAGCAGGACAACGACCCAAAGTATACGTCAAGATTGGCGAAGAAGTGGTTCAGTGACAATGAAGTAGAGGAGCTGGATTGTCCCCACAGTCCCCAGACCCCAACACAATTGAACATTTGTGGGTAGAGTTGAAAAGAAAGTTTTAAATATACCCAAGTGAGTCGAACAGTATACACCAACACTGGAAACGTGTAGAAGAGACCTGAGATCAGATTTCGGTCCAGACATGCTTGAATCTGATTGACAGCCCAGAAAGATTCATATAGTGTTGAAAGCCAAATGTGGATTTACAAAATACTAACAAAATAATAAATATTAAAATTTAGATTGACAAGAATCTGCATAACTAGTCATATGCTACATAGTTGCAATTCAAATTTATGTATGAGAACCAAGATGATTGTCTATAAAATCAAGATCGCCTCATTTTTGAAGCTGTAGATATGGAGACTGAAAATCAAAAGTTCAAAAGGTTGTTACATTTTTGCTTGTCACTGTATGTCACCATCCCAGGCCCCTTCCAGGTATATATGTCACCCTCTTGGCACCATTCCTGTTATATATTTCCCCCATCCCGGTATACATGTTCCCACCCGGGGCCCCTTTCTGGTATACACTGTATGTCCCTCTTCTGCTGCTGTTCCCTAAAACATTAAACACAAAACAACATTCTTCTCAACTTCTCCTCCCACAACATGTGGTATCCACTTCTGTAGCAGGCGCAGAGGCCAGCAGCTGACATTAGCGCGCGTGCTATGGCGATGTATGATGTCACTGCCATGCAACGCCAATACTTGGCATCAGTTATCAGCCTCCGATTAGCTTGCACCGAGTATTACGGTGCAGGGAGCCGATGGGTCTCTGCACTGCAATACACTTCAACTGAATGTGCGTATTTGGACACACATCCAAAGGTGCACATTCAGCTGAAGTAGGTGCTGGGGTCGGTGGGCCCTCCTCCAGCAGGGGCCCGGTCACACTCTGCGACCGCCTTCGTTATGCCTCTGTCTAGGGTCACTTGCAGATGCCTGGAAAAGTGTCTTTTAAATCTATTACTATGCAGAGAATTTATAGCTTTCCGTCAATATTCATAGCTCCGAAAGATTTAAAGGTAACAAACTTAACGGCACAGAGTTGTAACTTTTGGCATAGTCTTAAATTTAAAGATTGTGTTTCTAGAGCGCCAATGAAAAATAAAGAGTAAGGTTTGATATTAGTAACTAGTTTACATAAACTGTATATATACAATATATTTGACTTTTACAAATCAGTCTAAAGGCCGCTTTACACGCTGTGATATCGTGACCGATATCGCTAGCGTGGGTTCCCGCCCCCATTGGTTGTACGACAGGGGCAAATCGCTGCCCGTGGCGCACAACATCGCGCAGACCCGTCACACTACTTACCTGCCCTGCGACGTCGCTGTGACCGGCGAACCGCCTCCCTTCTAAGGGGGCGGTTCATTCAGTGTCACAGTGACGTCACAGCAGCGTCACTGAACCGCCGCCCAATAGAAGCGGAGGGGCGGAAATGAGCGGGCCGAACATCCCGCCCACCTCCTTCCTTCCGCATTGCGGGCGGCCGCAGGTAAGGAGAGGTTCCTCGTTCCTGCGGTGTCACACGTACCGACGTGTGCTGCCGCAGGAACGAGGAACTACATGGTTACTGCAGCACCAACGATATTCGAGAATGGACCCCCATGTCACCGATGAGCGATTTTGCGACGATGCAAAATCGCTCATAGGTGTCACACGCAACGGCATCGCTAAAGCGACCAGATGTGCGTCACAAATTCCGTGACCCCAACGAGATCGCTTGAGCGATGTCGCAGCGTGTAAAGCGGCCTTTAAGAGAAAACCTTTAATCTATATAGAATATGACTTTAAAGAGAATCTGTCAGCAGGTGTTTTCTATTTAATCTGAGAGCAGCATTATGAAGGGGCTGAGAGCCTGATTCCAGCAATGTGTCACTTGCTCAGCAGCTTGCTGTAATTTTAAAACAATCAGTATTTTATCAGCAGGAGATTATCAATGCAGGACTAAGTTTCACATGCCTAACAGTCCAGCTATTCTGTGTAACCCCGCCCTCACCACTGATTCGCAGTTTGCAGACAATGCATGTGTACACAGGAAGCCACCAATCAGTTGTATGGGCGGAGTTATACACAGCTCAGGATTCCTATAGCACTGCTACACTTACAGCAGAGAAAACAGGGATTTTATTAAAACTGCACTAAGCAATCCAGTAAGTAACACATGCCTGGAATCAGGGTGTGTGCCCTTATATTATTCTGCTCTCAGATTATATAGCAAAAATCTGCTGGCAGATACCCTTTAAATGTTGAAAAAAACCCTTTTCAGTATACATATTTATGGGGTCATTTTCCATGGAATTAAAATTGTATTTGTTTTCATAGGAAGACATTCAGGAGATTAAAAAAACAAAACTGATTTCTACCATAGAGATGAGCGCGCTGCTAATAATCATGACTTCCACACCGAGACCTAACAGTTTGTCACATTCTCATTACACTTCGATCTTGTTGTTCTTGTGTGATCTCTCACAAATATTTCTGCCTTCTGCCAAGCTTTTCTGCTAATATCATATTCTTGTTATACATTATTGTATTATTTATTATAATTAGTTATTTTGTGTTACATAATAGAGTTTCTATTGTTGTTTTAGCTGTAAGTGCAGGAATCCAAATCAGCATCCGCTTGTCGTGTTGCCACTAGCACAATGTTCGTAGAAAGCAGATATTTTTTTATATCCACGACCTTCCTGTCGGCCATAAAGATCACACTTAGGTCGGCCAAATCCACCGATATGAGGGATCCGGTGAACATCTACATGTTCAGCCAATCTTTGGTCAGTCTTTGTTGGAGGAAAGAAGGATCAGGCATATTGAATTTTAACATGCCCAGTCCTTTTATCTCATGGAAGGTATGCCACTACTAGAGGCGCCTGGTAGCAGCTTACTCAACTTTCCTCATTAAGGGAAATCTGTAAGTTGATTTGGGCTGCCCGAACCAAAGGCTGGGATATTGTAGCCTTAAATATTTTGCTGGTATTTTGAAAACCTGGCGAGGGAGCCTGTATCTTGGATAATGGGTCTGAGGCAAGTCATTGCCCTTGCTTCTCCTTGCCCTACGACTGATAGGTCTCTCGTCTGGCATCATTTACCTCATCATTTAACTCCCCTAGGTTAGCATTAACAGCTTTCTGGAGCAGTGGCGCAACTACAGTCCATAGGACCATGGTGCAAAATTTGGACCTGGGCCCCAACCTGCATGTTGGTCAGATATATGGGCCCTTGTAGCAGTCTAGATCCAATGCAGACATGTGTGTTCACCCTCGATGTAATAATGTCCCCGTCCTGGGCTCCTTCTTGCAATAATCTCCCCCGCCCTGGGCCCTTCCAGTAATAATGTCCCCTACCCTGGACCCCTCCAGTATTAATGCCCCCTGTTCTGGTATAATGCTACCCATCCGGGTATAAAGTCCTAAATCATTATATAATAACCCCCAGTCGGATATAATGAGCCCCATCCTAAAATAATGGCCCCTATCTTGATATAATTTCCCCCATCAGGACATAATGACCCCCATACTGGTATAATGGCCCCTATCTTGATATAATTTCCCCATCAGGGTATAATGACCCCCATCCTGATATAATGGCCCCTATCTTGATATAATTTCCCCCATCCTGGTATAATGTCCCCCATCCTGGTATAACATCCCCAATCCAAGTATAATGTCCCCCTTCCCGGTTCAATGTCCTCTTCCATTTTTCTCCAGCACATTTTAAAAAGAAACAAATTGATTATGCTCACCCTCCCCCACTCAAACGACGTGCAGCACCCTCATGTACAGCTGACTTGGTATGCAGACACAGGCAGTGCATGACATCCCTGTGATGTAGCCGATGTCTGCTGCCGACCTCTGATTGGCTCTCTTTGTGTATTGCAGCACAGTGAGTCGATGGGTCTCTGCACCACAATACATTTCAGCTGAATGTGCATCCTAGGATGCACATCCAGGTGAAATTAGTGCCAGTAGGTCCTCCTCTCGCACGGGCACTAGAGGGTGCAGCAGTAATCAGAATCGCTCTGCTCAGGACCTAGAGGTCAGGACTTCCAGTTTTATAGAAGATCAGACTTTTCGCTCTGCTGTCTGTCACAACAAACTGTCCATATATTAGCAGTGACATCACTGGAGCTCCCCAAAGTATCCGTTCAATGAAGACCAGTGATGCCATACAGTGACCATCTTCTATTGGCTGTTTAAGCCTCTGATAAAATGATACTTTTTTTTTTACAGAATTTTTATTGGATGAAAGTGTAGATTCTACTATATTTTTCCTTTCTTTTCTTTTTTTTCTGTTGCATTATACTAACACACACTGCCCAGACAAGAGCTAAAAATAAACCATTTTGTCCTTCGTCGGAAAATGAATCTTTTCAGCTTATTTGCTAAGCAAAAGCATAATGTAAACAGGATGTTAAAGTGATGGTATTCCTTTTTGTACAAAGAAACCGACATTTGGTCAACAGTTGATCCGGGACCCTGTAGACCTGAAGTCTACAGAGCTTTTTATATTTTTTTGTAGAAGCTCCGAAACGTTCAAGTGTTCCCTATACCTGTGAATTGTAACCATCCAGTATTTGATCTTCTGCTTAATAAAATGTTTCCTGTTCTTGCAACATAAGAAGTTAGTGGTTGTATGTTCCTGTCCTTGGCTCGTAGAATAGGATTAGTGACGAGCGAACTCGGGGTTCGGTGTTCGCACTGAACACAGACTTTAAAAATAGAACAGAGTTCAGATTCAGAGCTCTTGTGCTTTCGGAGTTCGTGGTGCTCGGGTACACTCGGTGCTCAGCCCAGTGCGAGCCGCTTGCAGTGTTTGATCGGCTCATACTGGGGGTAACAACAGGGTGATCGGATGTAGTGTGCACCAAAAAAAAATGGAAAAACACCCTCACCCTCCCCTGAAACTGATCTGTTTATAATTGGCTACATGTCAGCAGAGACCCCAACTGCCCAATTAGTGACTTCCATTGGGTTCAGGTCAAATCCGGGTCCAGAACAGAACTTTAAAGTCCAGCTGTATCCACCGAAACGAACTTCAGTGGATTCACTCATCTCTAAACAGAATCTAAGTGGAGTTAACCCCTCTATGATGTTCATATTCTCCAGTAGAGCGTGTGAGCAACAACATTTGGGGTAAGACAACCGTTTTAGGCAAAATGAATGATATATCCGTATTTTACTAGCAAGAGGACCTGAATCCAAATGTTTGAGGTGTGGGTATAGAATTTCTTGCTTTCACGCTATACAATCTCTCATCGTTTGTAGCTTCTATGAAACCATGTAATACCCAAACTGGCATCCCACACTGTCCTGCCCCCCCCCCCTGGCGGTAATGTTGGTTCTTTCACCTGTCCTCCCCATCTTTGGATCATGCTGCTATCTTCCAGCCTTCACCCTATACAATTTGTCATTTTTAGCAGCTTCGATGAAACCATGTAATACCCAAGCCGGCATCCCACACTCTCCTGCCCCCCTTCCCTGGCGGTAACGTCGGTTCTCTCACCTGTCCTCCCCGTTCTTGGATCATGCGGCTGTCTCGCAGGGCCTGCACACACCTCACAGGCCTCCTGGGAATGCCCGTAGGGTGCACGCGCATGGTCATGCCCTTTTATTAAAGGGCCAGTGCGCTCTGACCCAGAAGTGCCTCTCAGGTCAGCTGGGAGGTTTCAAGTATTTAAGGCACCTTTCCCTTAAGGGAGGTACCTGGGCAACAAGTTCTTAACGTTGCTAGTACTCAGGTCCCATTGTGCTGCTGTATTTGTGCTGTTCTCTACTACTGATTTGTATCTGTGTTTCAGTGCATTACCAGTCTGCTGTTGCTGCTGCAATCATCATTGCTAGTCACCTACCATGATACCCGCTGCCGCAGGTATCCACATCAGCCGCTGCTGCATCCATCCTGGCCGAATCCACAACTCCGGCTGCTGCTGCTGTTCCTATCACCAGAGACTGCATTGTGTGTGTAATGCTGGCTGACGAGCTACCGTAGATCCCCGATACACTTGATGGTAAGTGGCCGGCTGCTATTTGCCGGCCACTTACCATCAAGTGTACCTGCTGCCACCTCTTGTGGCACTAGTGAAGACTCGGCTGCCGGTTCAGTTTGCTCCTCCGAACAATAGAACGGTATTTTCAGTCCAGTAGACACACTAATTCTGTGCTCACCCCGCCAGCATAACAAACCATATCATTACATATTCGAGTAGACAAGCCAAAAGTAAGCCTAGTCATCATTAGACCCTTCGAGAAACTTTATTTACTATCTGACTTGGTCCATAACTTTTTTCAGCCCCTTAGGATGAAGAAAGTCCAGTCCAGAAATGCTTTAGTGATAAATCGTAATAACGACCCTTTTTCTTTGTCCAAATAGTTTTATTCTGTTTTGTGTAATAGAAATTGGACGGATCTTGGAGCAATGTGTTATGATGATAAAATCACATCAGGAATATGTCCTAAACGGCCACGATGTGAGATAAGCGAGCCGCAGGTTGTAGCCCTCCTCTCTGTCTTGTGGTAGACCACATGCCATGATGCGTCATCTACTGGGACACTTGTTGCCGGAGTTTCTCGAGTTTTGCTTCTTACACATTGTGTTAGGAATGCTGTGTATTATCTAGTTGCCATAACAGGGCTTGTACATAATATGTAATTGACACACCCAAAAGCAAAAGAAAGAGTCTACATAAAATCTTTTTGTGGGGTACTCATTAGCAAGGAGTCATTGGAATGACTTTCCCAACGGGGAGCCATAAGCCAACTGACCTTCTTATAAAATGTAATTTTCTTGGTGTTGTAAAACTACAGCTCCTTATTAGCAGGTCATGTTGAGCCTGCTTAAAGATTTCCACACCTTTTTATAGCTGCTAAGGGATGTATAGTTTTACATTGTGACATTTTACTCCCAGCTTTACACAGCTTTGTATAAAAATCTAATCTGTGCCTTTGGTCAGGGGCCGCTGCGTGTGCGTCTGGCTATTGTTGGGTCACTTCGGAGGAACGTTGCATTCCATTATGTATTGATTTTAGACTATTCCATATTCTATTGTTTTTGTACATTGCTCGCTCTCTATTTATATGGTAACACTTGGGGGTATTTTACCCTTAATAGTAGCTAGTATCCCTGAGATTATACGACAGGGTTAGTGGTATTGGGTGGCAAATAAATGTCACAGTTTGCTTCCACTCAAAATAACTACCTTTTATTCCAATATGAGTCCCAATTAGAAAATACCTACAATATACCGTATTTTCCGGTGTATAAGACGACCCACAACTATTCCAGTTAAAATACAGAGTTCGGGATATACCGTATATACTCAAGTATACGTCGACGCGAGAATAAGCTGAGACCTCTAATTTTACCACAAAAAAACTGGGAAACCTTATTAACTTGAGTATAAGTCTAGAGTGGGAAATACATCTTAAAAAATAAAAATATATACCAATAAAATGTAATGTGCCCATCCTTGTCCTCCTTCTAGTAATGTGCCCATCCTTGTGCCCCTTCCATGGACCATCTAATAATGTGCCCATTGTTTAGTAATATCCCCTGCAGTAATGTACCCATTGTTTAGTAATGTGCCCATTGTTTAGTAATGTCCCCTGCACTAATGTGCCCATTGTTTAGTAATGTCCACTGCAGTAATGTACCCATTGTTTAGTAATGTCCTTTGCAATAATGTACCCATTGTTTAGTAATGTCCCATGCAGTAATGTGCCCATTGTTTAGTAATGTCCCTTGCAGTAATTTACCCATTGTTTAGTAATGTCCACTGCAGTAATGTGCCTATTGTTTAGTAATGTCCCCTGCAGTAATATCCCCATTGTTTAGTAATGTCCACTGCAGTAATGTGCCTATTGTTTAGTAATGTCCCCTGCAGTAATATCCCCATTGTTTAGTAATGTCCCCTGCAGTAATGAGCCCATTGTTTAGTAATATCCCCTGCAGTAATGTGCCTATCGTTTAGTAATGTCCCCTGCAGTAATGTTCCCATTGCTTAGTAATGTCCCTTGCAGTAATGTCCCCATTGTTTAGTAATGTCCACTGCAGTAATGTGCCTATTGTTTAGTAATGTCCACTGCAGTAATATCCCCATTATTTAGTAATGTCCCCTGCAGTAATGTACCCATTGCTTAGTAATGTCCCTTGCAGTAATGTCCCCATTGTTTAGTAATGTCCCCTGCAGTAATGTCCCCATTGCTTAGTAATGTCACCCGCAGTAATGCGCCCATTGTTTAGTAATGGCTCCTGCAGTAATGTACCCATTGTTTAGTAATGACCCCTGCAGTAATGTACCCATTGTTTAGTAATGACTCCTGCAGTAATGTACCCATTGTTTAGTAATGACCCCTGCAGTAATGTACCCATTGTTTAGTAATGACCCCTGCAGTAATGTACCCATTGTTTAGTAATAACCCCTGCAGTAATGATGCCATTGTTTAGTAATATCCCCTGCAGTAATGTACCCATTGTTTAGTAATGTCCCCTGCAGTAATGAGCCCATTGTTTAGTAATGTCCCCTGCAGTAATGAGCCCATTGTTTAGTAATGTCCCCTGCAGTAATGTACCCATTGTTTAGTAATGTCCCCTGCAGTAATGTTCCCATTGTTTAGTAATGTCCCCTGCAGTACGGTCCCCATTGCTTAGTAATGCCCCTTGCAGTAATGTCCCCATTGCTTCGTAATGTGCCCTGCAGTAATGTGCCTATTGTTTAATAATGACCCAGTAATGTGCCCATTAATAGTAATGTCCTCATACTGGTTCCCTATTATGCCGTTGTTTACACACAATAAAAAAATATTCTCACCTGTTCAAAATAAAAATGTAAATGACATAAAAGAAAAAGAACATGGATCAAAAGTAGAGAACACTTTCAGATACCTGCAAGTTATTGGTGTTAATCTGGTACCTGGTGCTAATTTCTTTAATTATCTGACAAACCTTATTTAACTGTCAGTCTAACTTTCCAGTTTGCATTGACTTTGCAAAAATGGTGTGCCGTTCCAAAGTGACTGAAACCCTCCGGAAGCAGGTTGTCCAGATGAAGACCAAAGGGGTGATCCTATCACACATAGCAAGAGAAGTTGGTCTTTCCAAGTCTGTAATTTCAAGAATATTGCATCTTTACAACATCACAAACTCTTTCAAGTCCCCCAAGAAGGCTGATCATCCTCGACAGCCAAATGAAAGAGGACATGATAATGCAAGAATCTCCTTGGGTAATCGTTTCAACACTGCAGCTGGAATTGCTCACCAGTTCAGCACTGAACAGGGTAAGGATCTGTCGTGTCATGATGTTTAAGAGCATTTGGACCGAAAGCCCACTCTACAGTGACGAAACCTCTCATTAGCAGAAAGGAGCATGTTGTGTAGGCAAAGGAGAAGTGGTATATGAGCAGAGCAGGCTGTCATTACATATTATATATGTCTCACACAGGAGTAGCCTGCTCTGCTCTCACAGCAAAGTGATTACAAGTTGCTGTGGGCAGAACAGACATAATTGTGATACCGACACACCACTGGACAGGCAGTGTGGATGGAAGGATAGTATACAGAGGTGGCAGGGCTATGAGAGGAGGAGAGAGGATAGAGGAGTTTGTAATGTGACATCCAAAATTGCATTTAAAAATTGTTGTCTAGACGGTGGTCCTTCCAAAAAAGAATCCAGTGTTCATCACCAAAAACAAATGTCATTGAAATTTTTTTTTTTTTTTTTTTTTTTTTAGAGACGTTTAACAAAATGTTTACTTCTAATCAGTAAAAGTGCATTGCAAATATTTAAGTATTGATTGAAAACTACTGCACCAACTCCTACCACATGAACTATAATTTAGCCCTGACCCTACAGCCTACAGATTTACAGGGTTATCTGAGCTTCAGGTTAATTTTAAATGTTCTTACTGTAAGAAAATAACTTTTCAAATATACGGAGAGTCTAGAAAAACACGGGGTTACCGCTTCCGCTGCCGGGTACCTATGTGATATTTCAATCTGTGATCGAAGCGACCTGTATCTAAAGGGTGCTTTACATGCTACGACATCCCTAGCGATCTCATTAGCGATGTGACACCAGATCGCAGATGTGATCTGCCGAGATCGCACATATGACCGGCGCTTAAAAAACCGACCTATGTGCGATCTCGGCAGATCACATCTGCGATCTGGCATGTCACATCGCTAATGAGATTGCTAGCGATGTCGCAGCGTGTAAAGCACCCTATAGACTTTATGTATTTTAAAAAAAAAGCAAAATACATATATTTTTTTTTACAATGAATACATTTAAAAAGGTCTTCTAATAACACACAGAAATCCCAGGTCCAGCAGTAACAGAAGAAGGGAAACTTGAAGTGTGATTAGACACTTGTGAAGTGGTGACTATAGGGGCACCGACATCCGAGGAGAAACATGTAGCTTACCAATAAATGAAACAAAGTTCTTTTTTATTGTTATAAATGGTAGTCTCTTCAGACAAAGCATTTAGAATCATTAGGCCTAAGATACACGGCATGAAAATCGGTGCAAGTGGAGTGCGATAAAAAATCGCACTCCACTCGGACCAATATTAGCTGTGTGCCAGCACCTATGAGTGATTATTTTCTCAGCCCTAATCGGACCGAAAAAGCAATGGCAGCATGCTGCGATTGTAATGCGATCCTTGTTTCTCTTGCACCCATTGAAGTCTATGGGGTGAGAGAAAAATCACACTGCACTCGCGGTACACCGGTGTCCGCAAGTGCAGGGCGAGAATGGCAATAGCCGGCAAAAGAGGAGAGAGGGAGATAAATCCCAACCTCCCCTCCTCAGCGTCGGCCACCACCCTCAAGCAGCACCTGCCCGCCCCTCCTCAGTGCCGGCCCACCCCTGTAGTTGAGGTCCGCTCGCACGATCAGACCTCAGTCGCAGGGACACTCGCATGACACTCGGCTCTGCTGTGCTGCCAGCGTGAGCTGAGTGTCATGCGAGGATCGCATTAGTCCCCGTGTCGCCCCAGCCTTAGAGTGTCACGCTAGGTACGGGGAAGTACCAAGCACACTTGATCCCGAACCATGGAAGATCACAATAGATTATTGGCAAAAGGTGACAAGAGCATTGGCAACTAATCTGATCGCCATCCCCTTACTAACCATCAACACTAGAAGTAGCCGAGAGGTGAACTAACATCCTGTGCACCGCGAACCCAGCCGGAGAACTAGCTATCCCAAAGGAAGGATGAATAACTCTCTGCCTCAGAAATAGACCACAAAAGGTATAGCAAGCCCCCCACATTCAAAGACTACGGTGATATAGGAAAATGCAATACACAGATGGATGATAGGATTAGCAAAGGTGAGGCCCCACTGACTAAATAGGAAAGGATAGGAAAGGGGCTGATGGTGACCAGAGAAAAACCCAACAAAAAGCCAAATACCTGATAATACAAAAAGGTCCTCATGTTGCCATTGCCTCTGGCTGGCAAGGGCCAGATGTTGTACAACTGAGGGAGGGAGACCACCAGCTCTTTAAAAACAGTATTTTACATAACAGTCATTGGATGACAGCTATGTGCAGTAGATAGCGAGTACACAACTTCTCTTACATTCCTTCTTCGGCACATAGCAACTCTACACACAGTCTGTTTACTTCTTCAACTTCACTTGTTCCTGACTCCATTAGTCTTGTTTTCTTTACAACCACCTTGCATAGTACAACAGTCTAGTTAGTGAAAGTCATCTCCTCCGCCAGGTGTTCCACATCCTTTATTTCCCCTTAAAGGAACTAGGTTGCCAATATGGCTGAACTTAGATTTTAGCTTCCTGACGATTAGTGAACGCCCACCTAGGGCACTCACTTGGTCTCGTTTCTATACCATCCTGGCCCATTACCTTTATGAGCTATAAATTCGGGGCTATACTGCTAGGCGTCTCTTCCAGGACCCGTCTCCAGCCATTCAATCTATCTTGGTCAACTCTCTCTCCAGCAGTACACTCTGGCTCTCTCTTCAGAATCTCACAGTCCTCTGTCTCAATTTTCGCTTTCTTCAGGGACACCCACGTCATTCAGCCCTGCTCACTAGTCAGACCTTAGGTCCATTACTACTGCAAGCTGGTCCCTATCTGCCCTCTTATATGAAGGAATAGCTCTAGCACTCAGAAGGACACAATACAAGGAAAAGTTATGCAAATATGTGTATTGATTTTCTGCAAAAAGACAGTGCACCTCAACCAAAGCCAACGTCTCGGCTAATGAAAGCCTTTATAGAAGATTTGCATCTCATAAGGTTGAGGAAAATTAGACAGGTCAATCGTCTTAGACGATATCTTGGGTAAGGGTATGGTGCCCATAGTTGCAGACAATCTGCATAGTGATACAAATGAAAGGAATGCAAGGTAGTTGGAGAAGGTAGGAGGAGCGCCTTGGGTCAGCCCATGAAGATGTGAAAATGGTTCAGGAAGGCAATGGTGGCAGTAGCTGCGGAGGCAGTCTTTTTGCAGAAAATCACGAAACACATTTGCATAAATTTTCCTTGTATTGTGTCCTCCTGAGTGCTGCAGCTATTCCTCCATATACGTAACTATTTTTCTCCAAGCACTTAGTTCATAACAGTTGAGCGGGATCTTCTCCATTCCTTACTATCTGGCCTCTTGACAGGAAACTGTCTCTGTCCCTTACTCTAGCCCCTCCCACTCTGGTCTAGTCCTCAACATTAACTGTTACAAACTACCCCTAGGTGTCACCAGAAGCACTTAGTGACGGGGAAGTCCAAGAAACCAGAGGTCAGGAGCCAGGAGGTCACATATGGAACACAGGAATGAAGCAAAGCCAAGGTCAGAGCACAAGCCGGATGTCAGAAGCCAGGAAGTCACGTAAGGTACACAGAGGGGAAGTGGAGATGAGGTCAGGGTAAGCCGGAGGTCAGAAGCCAGGAAATCATGTAAGGTAGACTGGGGAAAAGTGGAGCCGAGGTTGGCGTATAAGCTGGAGGTCAGGAGCCCGGAATAACGTCAGAGTCAGGGACACGGGAGGAGAGGAAAACAACAGGTCTGGGGTAGGAGAACAAGATCAAAGCACAAACGGGAGCCAGAGCACTTACTTCAGGCAGAAACTACGACTGGAAGCGTAATGAAGCAGAGCAGTCACCCGGAACGAGGCGCGTGGAAAGAGGCCCCTCCCAACACCAATGCAGGAACTAAGGACTGGGACAACCCATCCACCGACACAAAATAAAAAAAAGAACACCGGCTCTGCTGGAGAGCACAGCACCATGGATCGGAACTATGACATTAGCCCTCTCTTACACTACTATCAAGCAAAATACGCTTCAACACTAAAAACGTATGATACTGTTCACATTACACATTATAAAAATATCAGTGTCTTCAAGGGGGAAAATGAACAATATACCCATCTCCTTACATACGGTATGTCCAAATCTCCACTTCAACATGTCACTTGACTGCATGCCAACCACAACAACATAACATAATACTCTTAGGCCGGGGCCACATGGGGATTAATGCGATCCCTTCGCATGACACTCAGCTCATGCTAGCAGTACAGCAGAGCCGAGTGTCATGCGAGTGTCCCTGCGACTGAGGTCCGATCATGCAAGCGGACCACAGCTGCGGGGCGGGCCGGCACTGAGGACAGGACAGCCTGAGGGCAGGCCGATGCTGCGGAGAATGGTGGCCAACGCTGAGGAGGGGCTGGAGGGATTTATCTTCCTCTCTCCTTCATAGCCAGCTATTGCCATTCTCGCCTTGCACTTGCGGAACACTGGTGTACCGCGAGTGCAGTGCGATTTTTATCTCACCCATAGACTTGAATTGGTGCGAGAGAAACAAGGATCACATTACAATCGCAGCATGCTGCGATTGTTTTCTTGGTCCAATTAGGGCTGAGAAACTAATCACTCATGGGTGCTGACACATAGAGTAATATTGGTCCGAGTGCAATGCGATATTTTATCGCTCTCCACTCGCACCGATTTTCATGCCGTGTGTCTTAGACCTAATATGTATACTGGCGGCTTACTTATAGCTACAGCCTTAAGGCTGCTTTACATGCAGCAACATCGCTAGCGATGTCGCTCGTGAAAGCACCCGCCTTCGTCGTTTGTGCGTCACGGGCAAATCGCTGCACGTGGCGTACAAAATCGCTAGTACCCGTCACACATACTTACCTTCCTAGCGATGTCGCTGTGGCTGGCGAACAACCTCTTTTCTAAGGGGGTGGTTCGTGCGGCGTCACAGCGACGTCATATGGCAGGCATCCAATAGAAGCGGAGGGGCGGAGAGCAGCCGAAGGAAAGACACGCCCACCTCGTTGCCGGAGGACGCATGTACAGTGTTGTTCGTCGTTCCCGGGGTGTCACACGTAGTGCTGTGTGCTGCCTTAGGAACGACGAACACCCTGCGTCCAAAATCAGCAACGACATTTGGGAAATGGACGACGTGTCAACAATCAACGATTTGGTGAGTATTTTGCATCATTAGCGGTAGCTCGTACGTGTCACACGCAAAAACATCGCTAATGAGGCCGGATGTGCGTCACGAATTCCGTGACCCCAACGATATCTCGTTAGCGATGTTGTTGCGTGTAAAGCCCCCTTTACCCTCTGCTGTCTTCAAGATCATTTATATACCATAAAATTGGTGGCGATTGTAGCAAATTATTATATACTCTCACATCCAATGTGTCTCAGACGCAAAGCATGACCCCACATATTGTTTTGCAATGCACATGATATCACCCCATCCTAAAGTGCACCTGCAAAGTGCATATATTCATTGGCAAGACATTTAGGCGATTTTTAACCTACCCAGAGCAGTGGCATCCAGTACAAAGTGCTAAACAAAACAGAAGCCTTTCATGTCATCTAGTCAAGTTTCACAATCAGAAGCAGCTGGGCTTAAATAGCTTAATAATTACCTCCCTGATTAGGGGGCTGACGGGCGTACGCGGTTCAAGATGCATTATATAACGACAGCCACAAAGTTTAAATTGTTGTTAGGGTGTTGGAAACCAATTATATTCATATAAATGAACCCAAAAAATGTCCTAATCAGGAGACGACTTGTAAAACAGGAATTACTTCCAGATAAGAAAACACATTTGGGTCCCACTGAAAAGAGGTTCTTGTCCTCGGAGCAGCTCGTATCCACGCTAAACTCACCCGCCCTCAAATGTTGCTTCCAAAACATCTTTCAGGTCACTTCGCCTCCCCTTCACCCTTCAAAAAAGTCTAAATTGGAAAAAGCCACAATAGAAAGAATAAGATTACAATTCAGTAACCGGATAGAAGGCATTAAAACAATGGCAGAATTTGCAAGTGGTATATAATGATTTGGATACCGGGGACGGTGATTAATGGAAGCGGGGAGAGATGTGGGTGTCTCCAGAAAGGAGTTGGCGGATTTTTGGATGTTTTTTGGTTCTTTTTTTTTTTTGGAGGCCGTCACATTAAACAATAGCTGGTTAAAAAAACAATCTGAAATGCGGCATCTGTTATCAGCTCTCTCATTTACACTTTTCTTTAGGTTTTTATGTTCTCTATTTTTTGCTGAAAGCGTATTTGGTGGCAGGTGAACGTCGAGGCAAATGTAGAACCTTAACAGCTTTATAATAAAGTGCAGCATAAGAAGCTTTCTGGCAAGTGATCAATAACACTTTGTACTATGAAGAAAGGCTTTGTATGATCAAATTATGACTTAGCGTATACTGTATTACTGCAAATTGCTATGTTGTATATGATACAAAGCAGATTCAGCCACACTATGCATTTCAATCCATATCCAACATCTAGGTGGTGATGATGTTTCTTCTTGTAGAGACCGTCCACTGACATAGGGCGAATTATAAGCCAAGCAATGCACCCTTGGAAAGGGTACACAAATTTGCTCTCCTCCAAAATAAAGAAAGCTGGCTCTCTAGTACTACTTACTGTAGGTACCTACCCTATAAATCAGTGTGACATAGCCTAAGTCAATTGGCAAGGTTTATGGAAGAGGCGAATTTTGACTTTAATAGATCAATTTACAGAGACAGATGTCATGGGGTATATAGTAACAGAACAGAGGCTCCTAGGCTGGCCCTCAGAATCGAGACCCTGCGCTGTCCCTTATCTCAGAGGTAGGCTTGATGGTAGCCAGGTCTGAGCCTCCAGCGTAACCCTGATTCCTGTCCAAGCCCTGATCATACTCCCCCCCAGCCAGGGAGCTGGCATGAAACCCAGTAACAATACCCCACAGAAAAAACACGGGCAAGGGAGAACGAAAACTTGTGCACACTGCACTCACACACAAAGGAGAGACTATATGTGTACAGGGGAATAAAGAAAAGGGAGGAAATAAATGCACTACAGGGAAACAACCACACCACGTAAAATAGCAACTACAGATCACCATAGACTGGATAGCCACAAAGATCAGGAACACTGGAGCTGTGCTAAAACTCTTTGGCGATCTCCTTAATCACTCTCCAACTTAGGATATGTGCTCACGATCAGAACTCACTGTGTCATGGAGGCAACGGGTCCTGACCTCGGAGCCGCTCATCTCCTCCACAGGAGACTGCAGCTGCTTGTATCCACGATCAGGGTTCAGTGCGCTGCGGTCTCTCGCTTGTGTTCTCCCTACGGAAGACGCATGCAGATCCGCAGCAAACAATTGATATGCTGCGGTCTGGCAAGACGCACCACAGGTCAGTGTTTGCTGCGGAAAAAACAAGCACAGTGGGCACAGGATTTCTAGAAATCCCATCCACTATGTTTGTACTGTACAATGCAGCGTTTTGGATGCATCTCATGCATGCTGCATCCAAAACACTGCAAACACTGATTGTGGGTACGCACCCTTAAATAGGAAGTGACCAGCTGTGGATGGTAATCAGCAGCCTGCACACTGCTCCAAAAAAGGATTAACTCTTGCACAGCTGGGAGCAGTGAAAACAACTCAGCCGATGCCCAGCAGAGCTGAGCATTTAAGAGAAAACAAGGTTGTCTGTTGGACTCTACAATGTGAACAGTGTCCGATTCCGTAATAGTAATCCGCAAGTGCGGATCCGGTCAGCACATGACAACAGATTTCTTTCTCATGATGGAGAGGTTTTCAAACCATATCCAAGATGCGGATGAAATTAGGGGTCAGGACATTTGGACCTTATTTATCAATTTTCCTAAAGCTATGTTCACACTTGTTTCTGAGGCTCTGGCTGTGAAGTCTCCATTGCAATTTGTGTAAAATGTGAAGGAAACAAGAAAGGAACCCATTAAGTGTCTTGTGCCCTGGTGGCTCTTGTCCATATTAACCACTTTCAATACCACTTTTATTTTGCTAGTGCAATTTAAGGAATAAAAGCTCAATTCTGAGTGTTTGCAATGGGTAAAAAGGCTAGTTTTGATAAATATGGAAGGGAAAGAAATAGCAAAAAGGAAGTTCATAAGGTTAGCATGTCTGGGACAGGCAGCGAGCACCTAGTTAGGAAGATTAGGGAAGCTCATCTCTTGGCGTTAGGCAATCTAGGATTAATGCAGCTTGATGTCGAGATCCTTTGGGAGTTGCAAGGTTCAATGGAGCTCATGGCAACCAGATAAGTAACTTGGATTTCTAATTAGGCTAATAAGGGCAAGATGACATCCTGGGGCGAAGCATATCTAAAGGAATGAAGTCAGAATCGGAATGTCAGAATGATTCTGACACCTTACCTCTGGATCTGCTGAGCCTCAGGATGTCATTTTGCCTTGGTTGATTTAAGAAATAATCCCAGTCACTTATCAGTTATGATGACTGACACCCATTGACTTTACAATATGTGAGATGACAAAATGATCAGCCATGGTCAACCAAACACATATTGTGACATGCAATTGTTTATGGTCCTACATATGTGGTCTTATCTAAAACTAGACTTAAAGGGCCATAGGCTAATTGACATATTTAGGATTTGTAGCACGCATATATTGAATATAAAACCCATCAAATGCAATATTTACATAACCAATCCCAATATGTTCCTGTCTCAAATGATCCTTGTGCTCTTGATGATGTGACTATGATAGTGAGATTACATGATTAATTAGTCAGTTGCTGACTATGATTACAAATACTTCCAGTTTGCCTCTGACGGCAGTCAGTGTGGAAAGTTTGGGGGTACTGTATATCTGGGTGTGATTGCAAACAAATGGGCAATTGCAGCTCTCCTCATAATAATTGAATCCAAATGTATCGTACCACAGAGCTGACTATGATTACAAACACTTCCAGCTGTCATCTGACTGCAGTCAGTGTAGACATTTTCGAGGTACTGCATATCTAGGTGAGATTTCAAACATAGGCAACTGCAGCTCCCTTAAAGGCAACCTGTCACCACTTTTTCGGCCTATAAGCTGCGGCCACCACCACCGGACTCATATACACAGCATTCTAACATGCTGTATATAAGAGCCCAGGCCAAGGGTATAACATAAAAACACTTTATAATACTTACCTAACGGTCGCGCAGTGGGCCTTATGGGCGTCTCTGTTGTCCAGTCCCGGCGTCCCCTCTTTTGGACATCTTTGTTTCCCTACTTCTTACTTCTCTAGCCGCGGTGCATGACGGATCCGACGTCATACACACTCGCCGGCATTCAGATCCTGAGCAGGGGCAGTTTGATCTGCCCTGAGCAGGGCAGATCAAAGTATTGTAGTGCGCCTGCGCAGGACCAGCGAATGTGTATGACGTAGCCGCGTCATGCACACAGGCTTCAGAAAGAGGACGAAGATGGCCGAAAGGGGAGTCGCCTGCACCGGACAACGGAGACGCCCATATGGCCAAAATTGCGAGCGTTAGGTAAGTATTATAAAGTGTGTTTTATGTTATACCCCCGGCCTGGGCTCTTATATACAGTATGTTAGAATGCTGTATATAAGAGCCCGGTGGAGCTGGCCGCAGCTTATAGGCCAAAAAAGTGGTGACATGTTCCCTTTAATAATTGAATCCAAATGTAACGTACAACAGAGCCAATTATGATTACAAACACTTGCAGCTCTCCCCTCAAGGCAGTCAGTGTGGAAAGCTTGAGGGTACTGCATATCTGGGTGTGATTGCAAACATATGTGTAACTGCAGCTCTCATCTTGATAATTGAATCCAAACATAGCATACAGCAGAGTTGACTAAGATTACAAACACTTCCAGCTCTCCCCTCACTGATGTCAGTGTGGAAATTTTGGGGGTATTGCATATCTGGCTGTGCTTGCAAACATATGGGCAACTGCTGCTCTCCTCATAATAATTTAATCCAAATGTAGCGTACAACACAGCTGACTATGATTACAAACACTTCCATCTTTCCTCTCACAGCAGTCAGTGTGGAAATGTTGAAGATACTGCATAACTGGGTGTGGTTGCAAACATAAGGGCAACTGCAGCTCTCCTCCTAAAGCTCTGACAGCTGTGTCCTGCCCACCACACTGATAATGCCCAGGAAGGAGATCTGGAAGTGTTTGTATTTACACGCAGTACTCTACACAGTTAACAGTAGAGATCAGGGTTGAGAACAGGGCAAGTTAATCTCCAACAGCTAACATCTAACATCCAGTTTGGCTTATCATAAATTAGAATCTAAACTTTACAAGCTAATTCCTCTGCAACATAAATGATAAATTAAAAAATAAATACGTTTTACTCAGCTCTGAAACTACTATTTCATGAAGTGGCCAATGTACCATAATAAAACTGGTGAAAAATCCTTCTTAACCATATACATTTTTGGAAAATTTCTTAAAGAGTACCTGTCATTGGGTCAAAAGGGGCCAAGTTTTGCTCTTCCTTTATTTTATTCCGATTCTCACCTGAGTATTCCATTCTTGTATTTCATAAATGCACCATACAGTTCCTGAGATATGGGCCTTTTCATTTAGTCCTAATTTTTCTGGTCTCTATCATGGGGATGTAGCTCACAGGATCCTCTGGGGCGTGTCCTCAGGTTGCTCTGAGCCACGCCCACTTAGTAGAGTTCAGAAAAGATGCACCAAATACAAAGGCCCATATCTCTGGAACCGTATTCTGGATTTACAAAAAACTAAATACAGAATACTCAGGGGAGCATTGGGAATAATACAAGAGAAAAACCTGGCTATGTTTGACCTGATGACGATCCCCTTTAAATTGGTGATTTTTTTTTGTTTTGTTTTCTAATCTTCATAATCAAAAATGATGCATGGCAAGGACAATACCATTACATATAGCTCACTCATGACATGTGTAATTGGGGAAAGGTCACCAACATTTTTGAAAAAAAAAAATGGGAATGATATCATAAAGTAAACATGTTACACAGTAAATGCAGCCCATACTAGCACTGGAGTGAAACAGTTGGACGTAGAACACATTGTGCTGGTTTGCTTCATACTCCACTCTGACAAGGAATACATCAAAACGCATTAATGTGAGTCGTCACAGCCTCATAAGAACAATATAAATGGTTTCAGAAAGAACATATAAAGAGGAATTTAGTATTGGAATTCTCTCACGGACGGGATACCAGCGCTTCAAACTCTGCAATGTTAAAAATGTGTGCAATCGCTGCAGGGGTCCCCAACACAAAATGCAAAAAAGAACCAAAAGTCAAGAAGTAAAATGTTTGATGTTTCATATGAGCTATGGGCACGCCGGACATAGCGGAGCTTTACCCTGACATGCTTGCAAATTTTTATCATACCGGTGCACAAAAAAGTCAGTGGCCCATAAAGTAATGATTGCACTCATAATGGTAAAGGTTGACTTTCGGTAGGTATTGGAGAACTTTTATGTTGATGCCTTGTAATACTGGTTCTTTAGATGGTACGGATGGAATCAGCATGGTGAATTCTGGGAATTTTCGTGGCCAATGGTTGAAATTTTTTGTTTTTAAACTGGAGGCATTTTCCAACCTTCCTGCAATTGTGAGCCACTCAAAAATGAAATCAAGCCTAGCTTCAATCTTACCTAATCTCCAGGTCGGCTAAGCAAAAAAAAAAAAGGCTGCAGATGCAGGGAGGTAGGAGGTAGTTCTCATGGCTACCATCAAACGTCCACCGATTACAGATGTAGCCCTTGGACCTAGTCTTGCTAATCGATTGGCGCCAACTCTACATGCATGAGCATTTAAGTGGGAGAGGGAATGAGTCTTACGGGTCTGAAGAGGGAAGTTTCTATCAGTGGCTTATTTCCTCCAAGAACAGAATATCAGGCATGTTGAAGCCCAACATGCCTGACCCTTTTTTTTATTGTCCTATGTCAAAGGTCTGTCTTTAGACCCCATTGTTATCAAATGTGTATAGCCAGCTTAAAGGGGTATTTCCATATTATAAATTGATGGCATATCGCTAGGATGTGCTATCATTTTACAGTCGTTAGGATGTGCCATCATTTTACAATCGCTAGGATGTGCCATCATTTTACAATCGCTAGGATGTGCCATCATTTTACAGTCGTTAGGATGTGCCATCATTTTACAGTCGTTAGGATGTGCCATCATTTTACAATCGCTAGGATGTCCTATCATTTTACAGTCGTTAGGATGTGCCATCATTTAACAATCGCTAGGATGTGCCATCATTTTACAGTCGCTAGGATCTGCCATCATTTTACAGTCGCTAGGATGTGCTATCATTTTACAGTCGTTAGGATGTGCCATCATTTTACAGTCGCTAGGATGTGCTATCATTTTACAATCGCTAAGATGTGCCATCATTTAACAATCGCTAGGATGTGCCATCATTTTACAGTCGCTAGGATGTGCCATCATTTAACAATCGCTAAGATGTGCCATCATTTAACAATCGTTAGGATGTGCCATCATTTTACAATCGCTAGGATGTGCCATCATTTTACAATCGCTAGGATGTGCCATCATTTAACAATCGCTAGGATGTGCCATCATTTAACAATCGCTAGGATGTGCCATCATTTTACAGTCGCTAGGATGTGCCATCATTTAACAATCGCTAGGATGTGCCATCATTTTACAGTCGCTAGGATGTGCTATCATTTAACAATCGCTAGGATGTGCCATCATTTTACAGTCGTTAGGATGTGCCATCATTTTACAATCGCTAGGATGTGCCATCATTTTACAATCGCTAGGATGTGCCATCATTTTACAATCGTTAGGATGTGCCATCATTTTACAATCGCTAGGATGTGCCATCATTTTACAATCGCTAGGATGTGCCATCATTTTACAATCGCTAGGATGTGCCATCATTTAACAATCGCTAGGATGTGCCATCATTTAACAATCGCTAGGATGTGCCATCATTTTACAGTCGCTAGGATGTGCCATCATTTAACAATCGCTAGGATGTGCCATCATTTTACAGTCGCTAGGATGTGCCATCATTTAACAATCGCTAGGATGTGCCATCATTTTACAGTCGTTAGGATGTGCCATCATTTTACAATCGCTAGGATGTGCCATCATTTTACAATCGCTAGGATGTGCCATCATTTTACAATCGTTAGGATGTGCCATCATTTTACAGTCGCTAGGATGTGCCATCATTTTACAGTCGCTACGATGTGCCATCATTTTACAATCGCTAGGATGTGCCATCATTTTACAGTCGCTAGGATGTGCCATCATTTTACAGTCGCTAGGATGTGCCATCATTTTACAGTCGCTAGGATGTGCCATCATTTTACAGTCGCTAGGATGTGCCATCATTTTACAGTCGCTAGGATGTGCCATCATTTTACAATCGCTAGGATGTCCTATCATTTTACAGTCGTTAGGATGTGCCATCATTTAACAATCGCTAGGATGTGCCATCATTTTACAGTCGCTAGGATCTGCCATCATTTTACAGTCGCTAGGATGTGCTATCATTTTACAGTCGTTAGGATGTGCCATCATTTTACAGTCGCTAGGATGTGCCATCATTTTACAGTCGCTAGGATGTGCCATCATTTTACAATCGCTAAGATGTGCCATCATTTAACAATCGCTAGGATGTGCCATCATTTAACAATCGCTAGGATGTGCCATCATTTTACAGTCGCTAGGATGTGCCATCATTTAACAATCGCTAAGATGTGCCATCATTTAACAATCGTTAGGATGTGCCATCATTTTACAATCGCTAAGATGTGCCATCATTTTACAATCGCTAGGATGTGCCATCATTTAACAATCGCTAGGATGTGCCATCATTTAACAATCGCTAGGATGTGCCATCATTTTACAGTCGCTAGGATGTGCCATCATTTAACAATCGCTAGGATGTGCCATCATTTTACAGTCGCTAGGATGTGCCATCATTTAACAATCGCTAGGATGTGTCATCATTTTACAGTCGTTAGGATGTGCCATCATTTTACAATTGCTAGGATGTGCCATCATTTTACAATCGCTAGGATGTGCCATCATTTTACAACCGTTAGGATGTGCCATCATTTTACAATCGCTAGGATGTGCCATCATTTTACAATCGCTAGGATGTGCCATCATTTTACAATCGCTAGGATGTGCCATCATTTAACAATCGCTAGGATGTGCCATCATTTAACAATCGCTAGGATGTGCCATCATTTTACAGTCGCTAGGATGTGCCATCATTTAACAATCGCTAGGATGTGCCATCATTTTACAGTCGCTAGGATGTGCCATCATTTTACAATCGCTAGGATGTGCCATCATTTTACAGTCGCTAGGATGTGCCATCATTTTACAATCGCTAGGATGTGCCATCATTTTACAGTCGTTAGGATGTGCCATCATTTTACAATCGCTAGGATGTGCCATCATTTTACAATCGCTAGGATGTGCCATCATTTTACAATCGTTAGGATGTGCCATCATTTTACAGTCGCTAGGATGTGCCATCATTTTACAGTCGCTACGATGTGCCATCATTTTACAATCGCTAGGATGTGCCATCATTTTACAGTCGCTAGGATGTGCCATCATTTTACAATCGCTAGGATGTGCCATCATTTTACAATCGCTAAGATGTGCCATCATTTTACAATCGCTAGGATGTGCTATCATTTTACAGTCGCTAGGATGTGCCATCATTTTACAGTCGCTACGATGTGCTATCATTTTACAGTCGTTAGGACGTGCCATCATTTTACAATCGCTAGGATGTGCCATCATTTTACAGTCGCTACGATGTGCTATCATTTTACAGTCGCTAGGATGTGCCATCATTTTACAGTCGCTACGATGTGCCATCATTTTACAGTCGTTAGGATGTGCCATCATTTTACAGTCGCTAGGATGTGCCATCATTTTACAATCGCTAAGATGTGCCATCATTTAACAATCGCTAGGATGTGCCATCATTTAACAATCGCTAGGATGTGCCATCATTTTACAGTCGCTAGGATGTGCCATCATTTAACAATCGCTAGGATGTGCCATCATTTTACAGTCGCTAGGATGTGCCATCATTTTACAATCGCTAGGATGTGCCATCATTTTACAATCGTTAGGATGTGCCATCATTTTACAGTCGCTAGGATGTGCCATCATTTTACAATCGCTAGGATGTGCCATCATTTTACAATCGCTAAGATGTGCCATCATTTTACAATCGCTAAGATGTGCCATCATTTTACAGTCGCTAGGATGTGCCATCATTTTACAATCGCTAGGATGTGCCATCATTTTACAATCGCTAGGATGTGCCATCATTTTACAATCGCTAAGATGTGCCATCATTTTACAATCGCTAGGATGTGCTATCATTTTACAATCGCTAGGATGTGCCATCATTTTACAATCGCTAAGATGTGCCATCATTTTACAATCGCTAGGATGTGCCATCATTTTACAATCGCTAAGATGTGCCATCATTTTACAATCGCTAGGATGTGCTATCATTTTACAGTCGCTAGGATGTGCCATCATTTTACAATCGCTAAGATGTGCCATCATTTAACAATCGCTAGGATGTGCCATCATTTAACAATCGCTAGGATGTGCCATCATTTTACAGTCGCTAGGATGTGCCATCATTTAACAATCGCTAGGATGTGCCATCATTTTACAGTCGCTAGGATGTGCCATCATTTTACAATCGTTAGGATGTGCCATCATTTTACAATCGCTAGGATGTGCCATCATTTTACAATCGCTAGGATGTGCCATCATTTTACAATCGTTAGGATGTGCCATCATTTTACAGTCGCTAGGATGTGCCATCATTTTACAATCGCTAGGATGTGCCATCTTTTTACAGTCGCTACGATGTGCCATCATTTTACAATCGCTAGGATGTGCCATCATTTTACAGTCGCTAGGATGTGCCATCATTTTACAATCGTTAGGATGTGCCATCATTTTACAATCGCTAGGATGTGCCATCATTTTACAATCGCTAGGATGTGCCATCATTTTACAATCGTTAGGATGTGCCATCATTTTACAGTCGCTAGGATGTGCCATCATTTTACAATCGCTAGGATGTGCCATCTTTTTACAGTCGCTACGATGTGCCATCATTTTACAATCGCTAGGATGTGCCATCATTTTACAGTCGCTAGGATGTGCCATCATTTTACAATCGCTAGGATGTGCCATCATTTTACAATCGCTAGTATGTGCCATCATTTTACAATCGCTAGGATGTGCCACCATTTTACAATTGCTAGGATGTGCCATCATTTTACAGTCGCTAGGATGTGCCATCATTTTACAGTCGCTAGGATGTGCCATCATTTTACAATCGCTAGGATGTGCCATCATTTTACAATCGCTAGTATGTGCCATCATTTTACAATCGCTAGGATGTGCCATCATTTTACAATTGCTAGGATGTGCCATCATTTTACAGTCGCTAGGATGTGCCATCATTTTACAGTCGCTAGGATGTGCCATCATATTACAGTCGCTAGGATGTGCCATCATTTAACAATCGCTAGGATGTGCCATCATTTTACAATCGCTAGGATGTGCCATCATTTTACAATCGCTAGGATGTGCCATCATTTTACAGTCGCTAGGATGTGCCATCATTTTACAGTCGCTAGGATGTGCCATCATTTTACAATCGCTAGGATGTGCCATCATTTTACAGTCGCTAGGATGTGCCATCATTTTACAGTCGCTAGGATGTGCCATCATTTTACAGTTGCAAGGATGTGCCATCATTTTACAATCGCTAGGATGTGCCATCATTTTACAATCGCTAGGATGTGCCATCATTTTACAGTCGCTAGGATGTGCCATCATTTTACAGTCGCTAGGATGTGCCATCATTTTACAGTCGCTAGGATGTGCCATCATTTTACAATCGCTAGGATGTGCCATCATTTTACAATCGCTAAGATGTGCCATCATTTTACAATCGCTAGGATGTGCCATCATTTTACAG
This sequence comes from Anomaloglossus baeobatrachus, assembly GCF_048569485.1. NCBI lineage: Eukaryota > Metazoa > Chordata > Amphibia > Anura > Aromobatidae > Anomaloglossus > Anomaloglossus baeobatrachus. The sequence goes on along the minus strand of NC_134363.1, from coordinate 155,382,339 downwards.
TCGCTAGGATGTGCCATCATTTTACAGTCGCTAGGATGTGCCATCATTTTACAATCGCTAGGATGTGCCATCATTTTACAATCGCTAGGATGTGCCATCATTTTACAATCGCTAGGATGTGCCATCATTTTACAATCGCTAGGATGTGCCATCATTTTACAGTCGCTAGGATGTGCCATCATTTTACAGTTGCTAGGATGTGCCATCATTTTACAATCACTAGGATATGCCATCATTTTACAGTTGCTAGGATGTGCCATCATTTTACAATCACTAGGATATGCCATCATTTTACAATCGTTAGGATGTGCCATCATTTTACAATCGCTAGGATGTACCATCATTTTACAGTCGCTAGGATGTGCCATCATTTTACAATCGCTAGGATGTGCCATCATTTTATAATTGCTTGGATGTGCCATCATTTTACAATCGCTAGGATGTACCATCATTTTATAATTGCTTGGATGTGCCATCATTTTACAGTCGCTAGGATGCTGCCATCATTTTACACTCAGTTTGCCCTTTAGGACCCCACCGACTCTTAACATTGAAAGGGCACAATGCTAAAGGATCTGCAAGTGTCTCAGTAGTCAAATGCACATAATCAAATTCTAGTGATATACCATGATTTTTTAAAGTAGGAATACCCCCCAAAAAGGATAAATTAACATTTTTTACAAAAGATTTAAAATGGGTAAAGAAAACAAAGAAGCAATATTGTTTAATGACCTCACGCAGGCTCCCATTCCAACACTGGCTTCTGCAAGTCTCTTTGTTTTGCTGCAGTAATGATTTTCTGATACTGAGACATGTGAAATTGTCCCCTAATATGGTGTCATGATGTGACTGAAGGATACCGAGGGACTGGAGGCTCCTATATTGTCCCTCACGCTGGGGGACCTTAGGCTATTCCTAACCTCAGGGTTACCCCTAATGGTGGAGATGCCTGAGTCCCATGCCTGGTTATTTTTCTGATAAGAACTAATCTGTCCTCACCCCCTTCCCCAGGGAAGGAAAGGGAAGACGGGTAATGGAAACACAGATGAAGACAGACAGGGAAAAACCAAAACTCAGACACACTGCAAACTCACAGGAGCAAACAATAAGAGATTAAGGAGAAAAGCAAGGCGAGTAAGGCAGCAATAAAAGGTTTACGAGGGTTAACACCACAACCACTCACAGCAATAAAGTACTACAACCACCAGTAATTCTGGATGGCAACACCTCACAAACCTCCATGTGATATATGGAAGCTAGCTAGTAAGCTAGCGTCTGACTTGTATAACATTTTTACGTTCTTCTGGATGAACATGTTAAGCTATAGGTTGACCTCATGGACTTGTGTCTACAAGTAAACGTTGTTTCATTAGTTTCTCCCATAAAGTAATCATAAACATAAAAATAAAAAACTTTGTAATATATCTTAGGAAAGAAATCTTCTTCTTTCTCCTCCTGGACCCATCTTTTATGCTTAATTCACAAGTAAAATGTGCACTGAGATAGGATATGACAGTTGGTGCTCATAAAGTTCTATGGAGAAGTTTAAGCAAAATGTAAGTATCCGCCTCTAGCTCCTCCTAGTCACTTCATAGAATTTTAAAAGCACCAACTGTCATCTCCTATCTCAGTAATGTGAAAATCTGTTGTCATGGATTTCAAACTTTACCTCTGACTTGCGTGTTGAAGATCAGTCCGAGAGGAAAAAGAAGCAGATTTCTCTAAGATCTATTACAAAGTTGCTTAATTTTTATTTGTACTATTGATTTCTGAAATAAAAAAATAACGGTTAATCTTTAAAACCGTGAAACTTTGATTGCTGCAGCCAATCCCAGTATCACCCCAGCTGCAATTAGTAGGGACTAAAGGCGGCGTCACACGCTACGATATATCGGGCGATATGTCGTCGGGGTCATGGATTCCGTAACGCACATCCTTTAGCGTTCGAGATATCGTAGCGTGTGACAGCTCCGAGCTATTGTGAGCGAGCAAAAATACTCACCTTATCGTTGCTCGTTGACACGTCGCTCATTTTCATAATGTCGGTCACATTCCTGGACGCAGGTTGTTCGTCGTTCCCGAGGCAGCACACATCGCTCCGTGTGACACCCCGGGAGCGACGAACACAGCTTACCTGCGTCCCGCCGGCAATGAGGAAGGAAGGAGGTGGGCGGGATGTTACGTCCCGCTAATCTCCGCCCCTCCGCTTCTATTAGGTGGCCGCTGTGTGACGACGCTGTGACGCCGAACGTCCCTCCCCTTCAGGAAGAGGATGTTTGCCGCCCACAGCAACGTCGTTTGGAAGGTAAGTACGTGTGACGGGGGTAAACGACTTTGGGCAACACGGGCACAGCGCACCGCCCGCAGTATTCTGCAGCACAGCGTACCGCCCGCAGTATTCTGCAGCACAGTGCACCGCCCGCAGTATTCTGCAGCACAGCGCACCGCCCGCAGTATCCACAGCGCACCGCCCACAGTATTCCGCAGCACAGCGCACTGCCTGCAGTATTCCGCAGCACAGCGCACTGCCTGCAGTATTCCGCAGCACAGCGCACCGCCCGCAGTATTCCGCAGCACAGCGCACCGCCCGCAGTATTCCACAGCACAGCGCACAACCCACAGTATTCCACAGCACAGCGCACCGCCCGTAGTATTCCACAGCTCACGCACCGCCCGCAGTGTTCCGCAGCACAGCGCACCGCCCACAGTATTCCGCAGCACAGCGCACTGCCTGCAGTATTCCGCAGCACAGCGCACTGCTCGCAGTATTCCACAGCACAGCGCACAACCCACAGTATTCCACAGCACAGCGCACCGCCCGCAGTGTTCCACAGCACACGCACCGCCCGCAGTATTCTGCAGCACAGCGCACTGCTTGTAGCTCTCCTCTGCCTCCTGTGACTCCTTTCCACCCCCCCACCCCCCCACCCCCCCCGGTAAGCTACATTTGGATTATAAGACGCATCCTTCATTTTCCTCCCAAATGTTTTTGGGGAAAAGTGCGTCTTATAATCCGAAAAATAGGGTGTATTAAAAAAGTTACTCCCAGGGCCTAGATAGTCCCTTTAAGGGTGTAGCTCTGGTGTCCTTCTTTACTGTCTGGTGTTGTCCGAGAACTCTCACGGCCTGATCTCCTCTTTTCAGGACGCTCCCAGCCGTCGCGCAATATTTTCCCAATAGCCGGACACTTTTACTGGTTGACGTTGCCCGGTGAGACGGCGACGATCTCTGGTCGCCGAATGTAAAGATTTACATTAGAAAAATGAGCCGTGCCTTGTCTGCTGGAGACATAATAAATAAAAGCAGGTGCGAAGGGTTAGAATAGAAAACAGCTGGATGCGACGGATGTGAGCTGACTTCTCCGGAGCTTCAGTCTTTAATCCCTGTGGTTCAGTGTGAATATTTCCCTTCTGACGCAATGCAGAAGTCATAAAATGGAGCGCAGCATATGGAGGAGTTTCTAAAGGCACAAGGACTGTCTTAGCAAAGCTGGTGATTAACCGATTGGCTGCCATGTGCCCCTTTTACTCCTTAATACGCACTGCTGCCTCGTAAGTGCTGCCGAAGGGTTAACCCCTTATGAGAAAATAGTAGTTGAGCCTCCCCCCATTACGCGGGATTAGATGACTGCGTGTAACATACTTTTATATTGTTCCGCCGTATTTTTATCAACTATTTTCCCACTTGTGTATAGAAAAGTAATGTTAATAATGGCAGGAGAGCCGATAAGTGCACCGCGTGATGGAGCAGAAATCGGCTTCAGGGGGAACTAGATAAATTCAAATGGAAGGAAAAGCGAACCCGATTACTAATTCATAAGACCGATTTGTCTTTCTTTCACCTACACGACACTGATGGAGAGGGTGTTGGAAGGCGGCGGTGGGATCTGGGGTTAACAGTGCCGTGCAGTTGGATTTCACATCCGGCACCTCGAGGAGTGGGTCAGGACATAGTAATTAAGACATAATCCACAGCATTACACAAATTGTAATCCACCGGGCCGGGTTAGTTGTAATCCGTAGTCTAGACAGTTTGTAATCTGCGGGGTTCTTCCATATGGGATCCACAGCGCTGCACAGATTGATATCTACTAGGTCAGGTAGTAATCCACACAAAGAAGCTGTGATCCACAGTCTGCAAGTCAGAGATGGACCCGGGAAGAACAGTCTACTTGGAGTCTGCGTGAAGGCTCAGTATGGTGATGTCCGTACGGGGATATTAATGCCCCTGCACATATGATTTTCGAAGGAACCTACAACAATATTATGAGTGTTTTATTTGCATCAAACTGGATAAAAAAACCCGTTTTATACATTTATATATAACTAGAAGGTGGCCCGATTCTACGCATCGGGTATTCTAGAATTTACGTATTGTGTAGTTAATGTATGATTTTTGTTATATATATATATAGATGTTGTTGTCTGTAGTTACCAAATGTTTGTGTAGGTGCTGTACATGTTCTGGGTGTTGTCTGGGTGTGGTGGGGGGTGAGAGCGGTGTTGTATGTGTGTTGCGTTGTTTGTGGAGCGCTGTGTGTCTGTAGCGTTGTGTGTGTGTGTGTTGCGCGGTTTGTGTGGGTGTGGTGTGTTTTGGGGGGAGGTATGTTTTGTGCAATGTGTGTGTGTTGCGTGTTATGTGCGTATATTTATGTATGCCGCGGTGTTTGTGTGTTGGGTGTTGTGTGTGTGCAGCGTTGTCTGTGTGTGGGTGTCTGTGTAGGGCGGAGTTTGTGGTTCCCAGTGTGTGTGTGGTGTGTTGTGTGTGTGTTGGGGGGAGGTGCGCACCCCCCATCGTGCTCCATCCACCATGCTGCGCACTCCCAAACGTGCTCCATCCGCCATACTGCGCACTCCCAAACATGCTCCATCCACCATGCTGCGCACTCCCAAACGTGCTCCATCTGCCATGCTGCGCACTCCCAAACGTGGTCCATCCGCCATGCTGCGCACTCCCAAACGTGCTCCATCTGCCATGCTGCACACTTCCAAACGTGGTCCATCCGCCATGCTGCGCACTCCCAAACGTGCTCCTTCCGCCATGCTGCGCACTGCCAAACGTGCTCCATCCCCCATGCTGCGCACTCCTCATCGTGCTCCATCCCCCATGCTGCGCACCCCCCCTCGTGCTCCATCCCCCATGCTGCACCAGCATCAGCCTCTCTGCCCCCAGCATCAGCCTCTCTCCTCCCAGCATCAGCCTCTGTCCTCCCAGCATCAGCCTCTCTCCTCCCAGCATCAGCCTCTCTGTCCCCAGCATCAGCCTCTCTGTCCCCAGCATCAGCCTCTCTCCTCCCAGCCTCAGCCTCCCCCAGCATCAGCCTCTCTTCTCTCAGCCTCCCCCCTCCCAGCCTCCCTCCTCCCAGCCTCCCCCAGCATCAGCCTCCCCCTCCCAGCCTCCCCCAGCATCAGCCTCCCCCTCCCAGCCTCCCCCAGCATCAGCCTCTCGCCTCCCAGCCTCCCCCAGCATCAGCCTCTCTCCTCCCAGCCTCCCCCAGCATCAGCCTCTCTCCTCCCAGCCTCCCCCAGCATCAGCCTCCCCCTCCCAGCCTTCCCCAGGATCAGCCTCTCTCCTCCCAGCCTCCCCCAGCACGTTGTGCTCCTCTGCCGACACTCACAGATCCGATCGCATACAATCACACACACACTGAAGATATCGCACATACGCGCTCACACTCACAACATCCGGAGATACCACATGCTTCTGGCCATGTGATCCTCCGGCAGGTCCTGGAAGGTCACTCCACAGTATCGCCGCCGAGAAGCAAGCGATATCCCAGGATGTTGTGAGTGTGTGGATGCGATGTGATGTGTGTGTGAGAGTGAGTGTGATCTGATGTGTGTGTGTGTGTTGTTATGTGTGTGCGTGTGTATGTTCCGCCGCTGCAGGACCTTGATGCGCTGGTAACTATGCTACCATGGTTACCAGCGTATCCCGTCCCCCGCTCGCACGGGAGCCTACACCAGCATACGGCGGCAACCCCAGCAATGCGAGGGTATTTGTCGGCTGGGTTGGCGGCGTACGCTGATGTGGGCTCCCGGGGGTACAGTACTCACCTGGGAGTCGTGGCTCCGTGTCGGTTCGGGGAATGCGTGCGGTGGGCGGGGCCAGAGCAAGCATGCATTGCGTGAGGGGGGCGGGGCGTGGCCGAGTTGCCAATGCGTGCAGGGTGCCGGGGCGAGAGGCCAATCCGTGTGCGGGCGGAGCCTGGGCGAGCGGCCAATCCGTACGGGGGGCGGGGCCATGGCGAGCCCAGCGGCCAATCAGCTTTGTGTCACCGTAAGGACACAATTTTGGAGCAAGACAGACAGACAGACAGAATAAAGGCTACTTTACACACTGCGATATCGGTCCCGATATCGCTAGTGTGGGTACCCGCCCCATCTGTTGCGCGATACGGGCAAATCGCTGCCCGTGCCGCACAACATCGCGCAGACCCATCACACATACATACCTGTCCGGCGACGTCGCTGTGACGGGCGAACCGCCTCCTTTCTAAGGGGGCGGTCCGTGCGGCGTCACAGCGACGTCACTGAACCGCCGCCCAATAGCAGCGGAGGGGCGGAGCTGAGCGGGACGTAACATCCCGCCCACCTCCTTCCTTCATCATAGCGGCCGGGAGGCAGGTAAGGGGAGCTTCCTCGTTCCTGCGGCGTCACACGGAGCGATGTGTGCTGCCGCAGGAACGAGGAACAACCTCGTTACTGCTGCAGTAACGAGATTTGAGAATGGACCCCCATGTCGCCGATTAGCGATTTTGCACGTTTTTGCAACGATGCAAAATCGCTTATCGGTGTCACACGCAACGGCATCGCTAATGCGGCCGGATGTGCGTCACGAATTCCGTGACCCCAACGACTCCGCATTAGCGATGTCGTAGCGTGTAAAGCCCGCTTAAGGCAATTATATATATAGATAATCAGAGGCACAAAGAGGAACGAGAGGCAAATTACTTCACCAGTTCTGTCTTCATGAAGTTATTGGGCTAGGAATAGACCGGAGACAGGGAACAGGAGTAAAGCAAGAGATTGACATAAGGATCTCGGCTAATGCTGGCCACGGGATGTATAGCTGGGCTCAGGGTCTGTGCTAAAGCTGGCCACGGGATCTATAGCTGGGCTCAGGGTCTGTGCTAATGCTGGCCATGGGATCTATAGCTGGGCTCAGGGTCTGTGCTAATGCTGGCTACAGGATCTATAGCTGGGCTCAGGGTCTGTGCTAATGCTGGCTACAGGATCTATAGCTGGGCTCAGGGTCTGTGCTAATGCTGGCCATGGGATCTATAGCTGGGCTCAGGGTCTGTGCTAATACTGGCCATGGGATCTATAGCTGGGCTCAGGGTCTGTGCTAATGCTGGCTACAGGATCTATAGCTGGGCTCAGGGTCTGTGCTAATGCTGGCCTTGGGATCTATAGCTGGGCTCAGGGTCTGTGCTAATGCTGGCCATGGGATCTATAACTGGGCTCAGGGTCTGTGCTAATGCTGGCCACGGGATCTATAGCTGGGCTCAGGGTCTGTGCTAATGCTGGCCATGGGATCTATAGCTGGGCTCAGGGTCTGTGCTAATGCTGGCCACGGGATCTATAGCTGGGCTCAGGGTCTGTGCTAATGCTGGCCATGGGATCTATAGCTGGGCTCAGGGTCTGTGCTAATGCTGGCCACGGGATCTATAGCTGGGCTCAGGGTCTGTGCTAATGCTGGCCACGGGATGTATAGCTGGGCTCAGGGTCTGTGCTAATGCTGGTCACGGGATCTATAGCTCGGCTCAGGGTCTGTGCTAATGCTGGCCATGGGATATATAGCTGGGCTCAGGGTCTGTGCTAATGCTGGCCACGGGATCTATAGCAGGGCTCAGGGTCTGTGCTAATGCTGGCCACGGGATCTATAGTTGGGCTCAGGGTCTGTGCTAATGCTGGCCATGGGATCTATAGCAGGGCTCAGGGTCTGTGCTAATGCTGGCCATGGGATCTATAGCTGGGCTCAGGGTCTGTGCTAATGCTGGCCATGGGATCTATAACTGGGCTCAGGGTCTGTGCTAATGCTGGCCACGGGATCTATAGCTGGGCTCAGGGTCTGTGCTAATGCTGGCCACGGGATCTATAGCAGGGCTCAGGGTCTGTGCTAATGCTGGCCATGGGATCTATAGCTGGGCTCAGGGTCTGTGCTAATGCTGGCCATGGGATCTATAACTGGGCTCAGGGTCTGTGCTAATGCTGGCCACGGGATCTATAGCTGGGCTCAGGGTCTGTGCTAATGCTGGCCATGGGATCTATAGGTGGGCTCAGGGTCTGTGCTAATGCTGGCCACGGGATCTATAGCTGGGCTCAGGGTCTGTGCTAATGCTGGCCATGGGATCTATAGCTGGGCTCAGGGTCTGTGCTAATGCTGGCCACGGGATCTATAGCTGGGCTCAGGGTCTGTGCTAATGCTGGCCACGGGATGTATAGCTGGGCTCAGGGTCTGTGCTAATGCTGGTCACAGGATCTATAGCTCGGCTCAGGGTCTGTGCTAATGCTGGCCATGGGATGTATAGCTGGGCTCAGGGTCTGTGCTAATGCTGGCCACGGAATCTATAGCAGGGCTCATGGTCTGTGCTAATGCTGGCCACGGGATCTATAGCTGGGCTCAGGGTCTGTGCTAATGCTGGCCACGGGATCTATAGCTGGGCTCAGGGTCTGTGCTAATGCTGGCCACGGGATCTATAGCTGGGCTCAGGGTCTGTGCTAATGCTGGCCACGGGATCTATAGCAGGGCTCAGGGTCTGTGCTAATGCTGGCCACGGGATGTATAGCTGGGCTCAGGGTCTGTGCTAAAGCTGGCCACGGGATCTATAGCTGGGTTCAGGGTCTGTGCTAATGCTGGCCACGGGATCTATAGCTGGGCTCAGGGTCTGTGCTAATGCTGGCCATGGGATCTATAGCTGGGCTCAGGGTCTGTGCTAATGCTGGCCACAGGATCTATAGCTGGGCTCAGGGTCTGTGCTAATGCTGGCCATGGGATCTATAGCTGGGCTCAGGGTCTGTGCTAATGCTGGCCATGGGATCTATAGCTGGGCTCAGGGTCTGTGCTAATGCTGGCCATGGGATGTATAGCTGGGCTCAGGGTCTGTGCTAATGCTGGCCACGGGATATATAGCTGGGCTCAGGGTCTGTGCTAATGCTGGCCATGGGATCTATAGCTGGGCTCAGGGTCTGTGCTAATGCTGGCCACGGGATCTATAGCAGGGCTCAGGGTCTGTGCTAATGCTGGCCACGGGATCTATAGCTGGGCTCAGGGTCTGTGCTAATGCTGGCCACGGGATGTATAGCTGGGCTCAGGGTCTGTGCTAATGCTGGTCACGGGATCTATAGCTGGGCTCAGGGTCTGTGCTAATGCTGGCCACGGGATCTATAGCTGGGCTCAGGGTCTGTGCTAATGCTGGCCATGGGATCTATAGCTGGGCTCAGGGTCTGTGCTAATGCTGGCCACGGGATCTATAGCAGGGCTCAGGGTCTGTGCTAATGCTCGCCATGGGATCTATAGCTGGGCTCAGGGTCTGTGCTAATGCTGGCTACGGGATCTATAGCAGGCCTCAGGGTCTGTGCTAATGCTGGCCATGGGATCTATAGCTGGGCTCAGGGTCTGTGCTAATGCTGGCCATGGGAACTCTATAGCTGGGCTCAGGGTCTGTGCTAATGCTGGCCATGGGATCTATAGCTGGGCTCAGGGTCTGTGCTAATGCTGGCCACGGGATCTATAGCTGGGCTCAGGGTCTGTGCTAATGCTGGCCATGGGATCTATAGCTGGGCTCAGGGTCTGTGCTAATGCTGGCCACGGGATGTATAGCTGGGCTCAGGGTCTGTGCTAATGCTGGTCACGGGATCTATAGCTCGGCTCAGGGTCTGTGCTAATGCTGGCCATGGGATGTATAGCTGGGCTCAGGGTTTGTGCTAATGCTGGCCACGGGATCTATAGCAGGGCTCAGGGTCTGTGCTAATGCTGGCCATGGGATCTATAGGTGGGCTCAGGGTCTGTGCTAATGCTGGCCACGAGATCTATAGCAGGGCTCAGGGTCTGTGCTAATGCTGGCCACGAGATCTATAGCAGGGCTCAGGGTCTGTGCTAATGCTGGCCATGGGATCTATAGCTGGGCTCAGGGTCTGTGCTAATGCTGGCCACGAGATCTATAGCAGGGCTCAGGGTCTGTGCTAATGCTGGCCACGGGATCTATAGCTGGGCTCAGGGTCTGTGCTAATGCTGGCCACGGGATCTATAGCAGGGCTCAGGGTCTGTGCTAATGCTGGCCACGGGATGTATAGCTGGGCTCAGGGTCTGTGCTAAAGCTGGCCACGGGATCTATAGCTGGGCTCATGGTCTGTGCTAATGCTGGCCATGGGATCTATAGCTGAGCTCAGGGTCTGTGCTAATGCTGGCCATGGGATCTATAGCTGGGCTCAGGGTCTGTGCTAATGCTGGCCACGGGATCTATAGCTGGGCTCAGGGTCTGTGCTAATGCTGGCCATGGGATCTATAGCTGGGCTCAGGGTCTGTGCTAATGCTGGCCATGGGATCTATAGCTGGCCTCAGGGTCTGTGCTAATTCTGGCCATGGGATCTATAGCAGGGCTCAGGGTCTGTGCTAATGCTGGCCACGGGATCTATAGCTGGGCTCAGGGTCTGTGCTAATGCTGACCACGGGATCTATAGCAGGACTCAGGGTCTTTGCTAATGCTGGCCACGGGATCTATAGCAGGGCTCAGAGTCTGTGCTAATGCTGGCCATGGGATCTATAGCTGGGCTCAGGGTCTGTGCTAATGCTGGCCACGGGATCTATAGCAGGGCTCAGGGTCTGTGCTAATGCTGGCCACGAGATCTATAGCAAGGCTCAGGGTCTGTGCTAATGCTGGCCACGGGATCTATAGCTGGGCTCAGGGTCTGTGCTAATGCTGGCCACGGGATCTATAGCAGGGCTCAGGGTCTGTGCTAATGCTGGCCACGGGATGTATAGCTGGGCTCAGGGTCTGTGCTAAAGCTGGCCACGGGATCTATAGCTGGGCTCATGGTCTGTGCTAATGCTGGCCATGGGATCTATAGCTGAGCTCAGGGTCTGTGCTAATGCTGGCCATGGGATCTATAGCTGGGCTCAGGGTCTGTGCTAATGCTGGCCACGGGATCTATAGCTGGGCTCAGGGTCTGTGCTAATGCTGGCCATGGGATCTATAGCTGGGCTCAGGGTCTGTGCTAATGCTGGCCATGGGATCTATAGCTGGCCTCAGGGTCTGTGCTAATTCTGGCCATGGGATCTATAGCAGGGCTCAGGGTCTGTGCTAATGCTGGCCACGGGATCTATAGCTGGGCTCAGGGTCTGTGCTAATGCTGACCACGGGATCTATAGCAGGACTCAGGGTCTTTGCTAATGCTGGCCACGGGATCTATAGCAGGGCTCAGAGTCTGTGCTAATGCTGGCCATGGGATCTATAGCTGGGCTCAGGGTCTGTGCTAATGCTGGCCACGGGATCTATAGCAGGGCTCAGGGTCTGTGCTAATGCTGGCCTCGGGATCTATAGCAGGGCTCAGGGTCTGTGCTAATGCTGGCCATGGGATCTATAGCTGGGCTCAGGGTCTGTGCTAATGCTGGCCACGGGATCTATAGCTGGGCTCAGGGTCTGTGCTAATGCTGGCCACGGGATCTATAGCTGGGCTCAGGGTCTGTGCTAATGCTGCCCTTGGGATCTATAGCTCGGCTCAAGGTCTGTGCTAATGCTGGCCATGGGATCTATAGCTGGGCTCAGGGTCTGTGCTAATGCTGGCCATGGGAACTCTATAACTGGGCTCAGGGTCTGTGCTAATGCTGGCCATGGGATCTATAGCTGGGCTCAGGGTCTGTGCTAATGCTGGCCATGGGATCTATAACTGGGCTCAGGGTCTGTGCTAATGCTGGCCACGGGATCTATAGCTGGGCTCAGGGTCTGTGCTAATGCTGGCCATGGGATCTATAGCTGGGCTCAGGGTCTGTGCTAATGCTGGCCATGGCATCTATAGCTGGGCTCAGGGTCTGTGCTAATGCTGGCCACGGGATCTATAGCTGGGCTCAGGGTCTGTGCTAATGCTGGCCATGGGATCTATAGCTGGGCTCAGGGTCTGTGCTAATGCTGGCCACGGGATCTATAGCTGGGCTCAGGGTCTGTGCTAATGCTGGCCACGGGATCTATAGCTGGGCTCAGGGTCTGTGCTAATGCTGGCCTCGGGATCTATAGCTCGGCTCAAGGTCTGTGCTAATGCTGGCCATGGGATCTATAGCTGGGCTCAGGGTCTGTGCTAATGCTGGCCATGGGAACTCTATAACTGGGCTCAGGGTCTGTGCTAATGCTGGCCATGGGATCTATAGCTGGGCTCAGGGTCTGTGCTAATGCTGGCCATGGGATCTATAGCTGGGCTCAGGGTCTGTGCTAATGCTGGCCATGGGATCTATAGCTGGGCTCAGGGTCTGTGCTAATGCTGGCCATGGGATCTATAGCTGGGCTCAGGGTCTGTGCTAATGCTGGCCACGGGATCTATAGCTGGGCTCAGGGTCTGTGCTAATGCTGGCCATGGGATCTATAGCTGGGCTCAGGGTCTGTGCTAATGCTGGCCATGGGATCTATAGCTGGGCTCAGGGTCTGTGCTAATGCTGGCCACGGGATCTATAGCTGGGCTCAGGGTCTGTGCTAATGCTGGCCATGGGATCTATAGCTGGGCTCAGGGTCTGTGCTAATGCTGGCCACGGGATCTATAGCTGGGCTCAGGGTCTGTGCTAATGCTGGCCATGGGATCTGGGCTATAGCTTGGCTTAAGATTTGTGACCTATAACTAGGCATTGAATTCTAGCTATAGCTTCACATGGGATCTGAGTTTGAGTTGAACATGGGATCTCTGCTTCAGCTCGGCACGAGATCTATGCTGGAACTGGAGCTGTAAATGTGACCTGTCTTGGAACTGTACAGAGGACCTGTGCTTGAGTTGAACAGGGAATCTGTGCTGGGCTTGGGATCTCTACTTCAGCAGGGCATGGGATCTCTGCTGGAGCAGGACATGGGATCTCTGCTGGAGAAGAGCATGGGATCTCTGCTGGAGAAGGGCATGGGATCTATGTTGGAGCAGGTGACGGGATCTCTGCTGGAGCAGGGCATGGGATCTCTGTTGGAGCAGGGCACTGGATCTATGCTGGATCAGGGCACGGGATCTCCGTTGGAGCTTGTTGTGGACTCTCTGCTGTAGTAGGGCCTGGGATCTGTGCTGGAGCACAGCATGGGATCTCTGCTGGGTATGGAACTGTGCTGGAGCAGAGCATTGAATCTGCTGGTTATGGGATGTGTGCTGGAGCAACGCACTGGATCCATGCTGTAGTAGGGCACTGTATCTCACATGGAGCCTAACCATGGACCTTGGCGGTACATATGAAGCCCATTCAATTTAGGTAAAGTCCACTGACAATACTATAGTTGTGCTGGGTAAATTATATGACAACCTATAGCCTACTGGTGTTTCTGATGGTCAGGAACAGTCATGGAGTGAGGGAGCATGTCTAATAATAAGGTAATTGCTATTGATGCCGTTCTCTGATGTATCATGAAGCAGCTGCAGACGGAAGCATCACGTTCAATCAAACTTATTTCCATTTGTAAGCAAATCACACGTATGGCCCGTATGTCGGAGGGCTGCAGTTGCTGACAGTTTTACATTCCAGTCTGGATGACTTTTGACAAGGATCTTCTGACTCGAGTAACATCACATTACGATATAATTTACAGCAGTGAGTGCGGTACTCTACGACTACAGCGGACAGGGTCTCCACTCTGCACATAGATTTCTTACCTTACATGATATTTCACGACTGACTGACACATAGGGGTACTTTGCACGTTGCGATATCGCTACTGCGATATCGTCGGGGTCAGATCGAAAGTGACGTACATCCGGCGCCGGTAACGACGTCGGAACGTGTAAAGCCTAGGAGAGAAGATAAACGAGCGTGAAACAGTCAAAAATCGGTGATCTGTGTCACATCGTTCATTTTCATAATGTCGGTGCGTTCGCAGGTACGATGTTGTTTGTCGCTCCTGCGGCAGCACACATCGCTGTGTGTGAAGCCGCAGGAGCGACAAACATTTCCTTACCTGCGCCCTCCGTCCACCGGCAATGCGGAAGGGAGAAGGTGGGCGGGATGTTTACATCCCGCTCATCTCCGCCCCTCCTCTTCTATTAGTCGGCCGATTAGTGACGTCGCGGTGACGTCGCTGTGACGCCGAACGCACCGCCTCCTTAAAGGAGGGATTCTTCGGCAGTCACAGCGACATCGCCGACCAGGTAAGTGCGTGTGAAGCTGCCGTAGCGATAATGTTCGCTACGGCAGCTATCACAAGATATCGAATGTGCGACGGGGGCGGGTACTATCGCGCTCGGCATCGCTATCATCGGCTAGCGATGTCGCAACGTGCAAAGTACCCCTTAGAAGGACGGCATTGCTTGTACCATTGAACACATTGTTAGCCACTAACAAGTGTTCCTCATAAACTAAAATAAAGAAATTAACTTTAAATTGAATTAACAATTCTGAAACATAATCATTATATCAAGGAGCCACACAACCTGCATTTACATGTGGCAAGTATTTGTTTCTGGTAGCCAAACGTCATTGTATGCACCACCCTAGGGCTTTTCACCCTGAACTGCGCCGGTTCCAAGGGAGCAATGAAGCTCTCCCCTCAGCAACAGTGTTTCTCCTACGTCCCACAGGAGCTACTGGTCAGCCAGCTCCTCCACTGTCGTCTCCTGCCTTGTCCTAACTGTGGAAGCTCTGAAGCACTCTCCACAGTGACTGTATAGTTCTGAGCCTCAGACTATTCTGAGGTGAAAACTGTGTGTTCTCTCACTTCCCCTGTGCTGCCCCACCTTCCTGATGACTCACTGGTGGCTGGGAAAAACCCGTTGTTATGGTGACCACCTTTAGGCCAGTTCCAGTGGGAAAGCACCTGAGCTGTGTGTGTTGTGTAAGGGAAAACCAGTGGTTAACTTCTTCCTTACCCGGGAGGAGTATTGCACCTTAAGTCAGATGCAATACCCTGTGGTGACTGAAGCCTCAGGTGCGCCACATTCCTCCACAGCGAGTCGCATCACTCCCGGGCTGCAACAAAACATAAATGGTATACCGCAAAATTTTGTTATACATACAACAAGGAACATTATTCACTTTATGGGAGGCAAGATCACTTAAACGTTGCAAACTTCATAACTCCTAGCAGTCTAATTAAACTTTGTACATTTTCTCCTAAACCTGGTAACATGAGACAGATGTATAGCAGTTAGATGATGCACAGCCAAATAACACATAGATATAATAAAACAACATATCAAAATTTTCCTTAAAATATAAAAAAAATCTCAAAGGAAAGGCTCTTCAATAGCAAAACCCTTATCTTAGTAAAATCCTTATCCATAGTCAACAATAACTTTCACCATTTTTGCTTGTTTTTTTATTTTTGTGACCATATAGATTAACCTTCACTGTCCATTTGCAGCAGTAAACCTTGACTACACTTCAACCTCTTGGGCATTCACTTTCTTTTTTATTTCCTTGGAGGACTTTTTGTTGAGCTCACCTCGTGACTTGGACCCTCCAAGCCCAAGGTCTAGGTGGGCCTATGGGCATCTGTACAGCAGACAGGTAAGGCACGTGGAGAAAAAGTAGCAAAGGTACTAGAAGCTACAGGCAGACAGGAGAAGTCCTAAAGATTGCAAACAGGTAGCAGACGTCCTGGAAGCCACAGGCAGACAGATGTCCTGGAGACCGCAGAGAGATAGCTGAGATACTGGAAGCCGCAGGCAGACAGATGTCCTGGAAACCATAGACAGGTAGCTGAGATATGGAAGCCGCAGGCAGACAGCAAACATCCTGAAGACCGCAGAGGTACTGGAAGACCTCCTGGAGACCATAGACAGCTGAGATACTGGAAGCCGCAAGCAGACATCCTGGAGACTGCAGATAGGTAGCAGAGGTAATGGAGACCTCAGACAAGTAGCTGAGATACTGGAATCCACAGGCAGACAGCAGACATCCTGGAGACCGCAGATAGATAGCAGAGGTACTGGAGACCTCAGACAGGTAGCTGAGATACTGGAAGCCGCAGGCATCATGGAGACCGCAGACAGGTAGCTGAGATACTGGAAGTTGCAGGCAGACAGGAGGCATCCTGAAACCTGCAGATAGGTAGCAGGGGCACTGGAGATCTCAGACAGGTAGCTGAGATACTGGAAGCTGCAGGCAGATAGGAGGCATCCTGGAGACCGCAGATAGATAGCAGAGGTACTGGAGACCGCAGACAGGTAGCTGAGATACTGTAAGCTGCAGGCAGACAGGAGGCATATTAGAAACCGCAGATAGGTAGCAGAGGTCCTGAAGACCGCAGACAGGTAAAAGAGGTATGGGAAGTTGCAGGCAGTCCGGACTTAGGAACACTAAAGCCTTAATACCAAGAAACAGGTGTTTTTCTTGATGAGCCTTATCAAGGCCTAAGCAAATAATCACATGAGATCACACCGGGCCACCTACAAAGCCCGAGGTGGAGTACAACAGAATTTAGTGGACAGGAGGAAAACAAAGCCCGGATTTGGGACAGCTGCCTAACACTTTTGGTGAGTAGCAACCACTTCATATTAGGAACCTTTCCAAAGACCTGGCATTTTCGAGATGCTCTGATCCAGTCGTCTAGCCATTAGATTTGGTCCTTGTCACTCAGATCTTTATGCTTGGACGATTTATCTGCTTCCAACACATCAATTTTAAGCACAGACCAATCACTTGCTATCTAATATTGTCCCATGACAGGCCCCATAGTCACAAGATAATCATTGTTATTCACTTTACCGTTACCGGTCGAATAAGGTGGCCCTATTTTCTATAAAGCAGCCCCGGCAGTAATTCAGCCCCTGTTGGCCATCGCCCAAGTTTCCTAGAATGTAATTAATAAAATAGCTGAAGAATAATTTTATAAAGCTCGATAGAAGAGGACGATCTGAGAGCTTATATTTGCCGGTGCCATCTGTATCTCCAGATACGCACATCATCTTTTAGACCTTAGACTATAATAGTGCTGAGCCGGGGAAACCAAGAATCAGATTAAGGAAAGGCCGTGGAGTATTTTTTAATGTGTGGCTGCGGAATTATTAACATTTTTTTTTTATTCATGGTTGGGGGATGTAAAATTAAAGTAATTACATTCTGATATCAGGAAATATTGAACTTGCTCGGTTCGCCGGAATATTATGAACAGGCTCATATAATATATTAAAACCTTGATGGAAGCAGGATGTTACCGCATTTCCTCGCCTTCCAATATAAAGCCTGTTGTTTACTGTTGCCTTCATTTAACGGCTCTTATAAATTTACTGCTCTTTTATGTTCTGCATCTACACACTTTTAATATTCCTGTGATTCATTTTGGACACATCATGAATTTGAAAGTTGGTTAAATTATTGAACAATAAAAATGGTATAAAAATAAAGCAGGAAGCGAGGTCCTTTATATCTCCCCTGCTTCTCAGGGGGGAAATGTAGGTTGCCAAACCCTGAAAAATACACAGCAGTATATGGTTTATAAGCAACAGATTGTATATTACCAGATATCTATCTATCTATCTGTTTCTCTATCATCTTGTAGCGTCAGCGTCTCTGCAGGGACGTAGACTTACCGCCTCAGCCGGGTCGCGTCCTCCCCCGGCCATCCACGTGTTCTGCTGCCTCATTCCCCTCCCGGGCCCTGTACATGCCACACAAGGTTCTCGGAAGTGCACCTAAGACGCTCACGTGCACACTGACCCTCCTCTTAAAGGGCTGACATGCTATTTCCAGGAAATGCATCTCAGCCTATGGCTAAGGGGCCCTTTGCACACTACGACATCGCTAGCCGATTGTAGCGATGCCGAGCGCGATAGTCCCCGCCCCCATCACAGCTGCGATATCCTGGTGATAGCTTCCGTAGCAAACATTATCGCTACGGCAGCTTCACATGCACTCACCTGCCCTGTGACGTCGCTCTGGCCGGCGACCAACCTCCTTCCTAAGGGGGCGAGTCGTGTGGCGTCACAGCGACGTCACACGGCAGGCGGCCAATAGAAGCAGAGGGGCGGAGATGAGCGGGACATAAACATCCCGCCCACCTCTTTCCTTCCGCATTGCAGACGGGACGCAGGTAGGAGATGTTCCTCGCTCCTGCGACTTCATACACAGCTATGTTCTGCCGCAGGAACAAGGAACAACATCGTACCGTCGCAGCAGCAAAAATAATGAAAATGACCGACACTACACCGATCATTCGATACCGACGATTTT
The DNA here is from genome assembly GCF_048569485.1 of Anomaloglossus baeobatrachus. Lineage (NCBI taxonomy): Eukaryota > Metazoa > Chordata > Amphibia > Anura > Aromobatidae > Anomaloglossus > Anomaloglossus baeobatrachus. The sequence goes on along the minus strand of NC_134363.1, from coordinate 155,363,994 downwards.
GCACTCGGTAATCGTAGTTAAAACGATTTACACACTACGATGTCGAGAGCGACGCCGGAAGTGTGTCACTTTCGATTTGACCCCACCGACATCGCACCTGCGATGTCGTAGTGTGCAAAGGGCCCCTTAGGCTCAGTGTATTTAAGGTATCCTCCCATTAGGGGAGGTGCCTATGCAACACCTGTAGTTAGTAATCAGTGTTCTAGTCTCCTGTCCTGTTATCGCTGTGTCTGTTTTCAGTACCTGCCTTCCCATAGCTGACTACCCCTGCCGTGCCCTCCATTCCTGTCCGTACCCACCTTTCCAGTCTGCCTCAGTCACCCCGCCTGTACCCGTCTATTCTTGAGTCCGTCACCTGCCGTGTTGGTCAGCTGCCACAGTCCCGGTCACTGCCTTGGGAGTGGTACCTGGCATCCGCCTCACGGTGGGTGCATAGTTAAGCCCTTCCCACTAATAAGTAAGCCCAGGTCCCACCTGTGGTCCAGTGGGTCCATTAATCCCGCTCGCTGCCACTACATCAGCCGCGAACGGTACACATCTAAGAGGTTTACCTTAGAAGCAATGACAACTCTGATTCTTTTGGACAGGTTTTCTACAAGATTTTGGAGGTGTTTGTGAAAATATTTGTCACTTCATCCAGAAGAGCATTTATGAGGTCTCACACCGATGTTGGGGAGAGGCCAGTTTCACAAGCTCCATTCTAGCTCATCCCATAGGTGTTGGATGGGGCTGAGGTTGAGGCTCTGTGCGGCCGGTCATGTTCTTCCTCTCCAAACTCCGTCAACTGGTCTTGTGCATTGCGGCATAGTCATGGGGAACAGAAAAAGGAGCTTCCCCAACTGTTCCAAAAAAACTGGAAGGAACAATTGTCCAATTGCATTTGTGTTGAAGATTTAAGATTTCCCCACACTGTAACTAAGAGGCCGACCCCTGATAACAAGACCATACTGTTATCCATCTTCCACCAAACTACATCTGGTGCAATGTAATCAGGTGGAGAATGTTCTCCTGGGATTCACCAAACCCAGACTTGTCCATCAGATGCAGATAGAACAGTGCAATCCGTAACTACGCAGAACACATCTCCTTCAGAGTCCAGTGATGGCGGCTTTACACCTCTCCTTCAGCATTGTGCTTGGTGATGTACGGCGGCAGCTGCTCGACCATGAAGCCCCCTGTGGGCACAGTATTTGTGCTGATGTTAACAGAGGAGGTCTGGACTCTGCATTTATGGGGTCAGCAAAGCGTTGGTGACTTTTCTGCCCTCTGCTCCTCAGCACTCAGCCCCCCGCTCTGTAACAATACGGGGTCTCCACTTCATAGCTCAGCTCCTGCGGTTTCTTTCACATCTCAGTAATATCACTCACAGGTGAAGTAGGAAGACTTAGGAGGAAGAAATGTCACGAACTGACTTGTTACCCTGGTGGCTCTTATTACAGGACTGCGCTGGTATCCGTGAGCTCTGTGTAGCAACCCTGCAGCCATCAGGGTGCTACAAGGTTTTGCATCGACACCAGGATGCAGGGCCTACCCCCTTAGGGACCCAGAACCCCAGTGCCGGTAACACCAAAAACTCAGGTAATCCCAGTTCTCCCCAACAATCCCCCATACAATGGTACCCAGCTAGGGTGGGACCAATGGATGGCCGCCTTGAGGTGGAGCCACTCTAGTCCACTAGTTGACCAGGTGGGAGGGGCAGACTGTGGAGAGTAGTTGGGAAGACAGTAGTCAGAACTGCGGTGACTGTTGAAAGTGTCAGACAGCAGGAGTGTGAAGGTGGAAGCAAAGTAACACCCTGAGTCGGGTTAAGGGTGACCTGGTACCCGGGAGAGGTGGTTGCCGGTGGAGTACTCCCGGAACTACGCACCGACAGGGTACAGGACCCTAGGACAGCAAAGAGCTTCAAGCCGACCTGTTAACACCTGCACAGCAAAGGGGACCATCAAGGACCTTGCTGACCCTAAAGAATCCGAAAACTGAGTAGCAAAGAGAGAGCCGGGGACTGGACCAGAGACTCCAACCTCACAGGGTTCACGCTACCATCAGGCGGACAGAGGTGGACAAACCACAGAACGGGGACCCCCAGTGTTCTATACCACGGGGACCCACTTACCAGAGACAGGTGCAGGGGAAGAAGGTACCAGAAAAACCAGACTGGCACTGGGACGAAGGGAACCTGGAGGCGAAACCAGCCGGCCTCGGGCAATCAGTTACCATCTCAAGAAAGTGAGTAAACCAGTTGCACTGAATACTTGTGTGGACTCCCTTCTGCACCATACACCCTCTGGGGTAAAGCCCTTCTTGCAGAGGGACTACCATACTAGCTGCCAATACCACCAGCCCCAGTGGAGACATTCTGCAGCGGCGGCTCCCTACACTTAGCCGCAACACCGCAAGTTGCGTCACGTATACAATTTATTCAACAATCCCATGTAAATATCCCCATTACAAAAAGGGCCCAGTGCACGGAACCGGGTAACGGCCACCACTGGGACATCCCCAATAGAGACTCTGCCTGGAACCGAGTACCCCATATTCTGGGTGCTACATCTGCACCACCAGCCGTTCTGTCACATTAATAAAGGAAAACGGCACGATGTAGGGCCGGATGTTATACACTGGGAGCAATGGGACCGTATTTTATAAACTTGGGGCAAGGGTTCAGATGTTATACAAAAGGGGTTACAGAGCTGGAAATTATAAGCCATGGGGTTATGGAGCCGGATGTTATATGCCACGGGTTATGGAACCGGATATTATGCACCAGGGGCTATGGGGACGCATGTTATACGTCAGGGGCTATGGGGGTGGACTTTATACACCAGGGGTTATGGGGCCAGATATTATACGCCAGGGGTTATGGGGCCAGATATTATACGCCAGGGGTTATGCGGCTGGATGTTATACACCAGGGGTTATGGGGCTGGATGTTATACGCCAGGGGTTATGGGGCCGGATGTTATACGCCAGGGGTTATGGGGCCAGATGTTATACGCCAGGTGTTATGGGGCCGGATGTTATACGCCAGGGGTTATGGGGCCGGATGTTATACGCCAGGGGTTATGGGGCCGGATGTTATACACCAGGGATTATGGGGCCGGATGTTATACGCCAGGGGCTATAGGGCCAGATGTTATAAGCCAGGGTATAAAATGTACAGGAATAACCTCCATTCTCCAGACATTCCTTCAGCACAGTATAGCAAAGAAGTTTATGTGTACCGAGTGGCTTCATAATTTATCTGTCTAAGGCCTGTTTCACAAGTCAGTGATTCTGGTGCGTTTGTCCTTTATTTTCTACGTACCAGAATCACTGACATACGCAGACCCATTATAATCAATGGGTCTGCTCACACGTCATTGATTTTTCACTGAACGTGTCTCCGTGCAGCGTGCACTCGTGTGTCCTTGATTGCCGCACGGAGACATGTCCATTTTTTTCTGGCATCACTGATGTCCCACGGACCACGCAGTGGTGTGATCCGTGAAACACGTGCCAGAAAAAAACGTGCATATAAAATAAAAATCATTTTTACTCACCCGGCTTCAGCGGCGCTCTCTGCAGCCCGTGCAGCTTGCTGCTTCTGAGCCGGCTCATTACTGTTGTGCATATTCATGAATACACGACACAGCCGACCCGGAAGCAGCTGCTGCGGGGGTCAGCGCTGGCCGGATGCTGCACCGCAGGACCGTTCAGCACCATGGAGAGTGGGAGCGGGCACAGGTGAGTTAATCTCTATGTGCAATCACGGACCACGGAGAACAGAGCCCGGATTGCACATAGATAACCCACGTGTGCCGTGAATCACGGCACACGGAGGGACATGTGCGCGTTTTACACGCCAGTGACGAACGTCTGTGTTTTTCACTGACGTGTAAAACGGGCCTAACACACTATGTAGAAAAAGACATGTTCTATTTAATTTTTTGCCTAGTGGCTTTAGATCATTGTATTTTTTGGGATGTGCGATCCATGTCTTTTTCTACATGGCATGTTATACAACATTCTATCCCCCTCTTCTTTTTGCTTGGATCTGCACTCCCCCCCATTTGGCAGAAGTGATTTTAATCAGCAGGAGACTGCAAGAGGGGTGGCCGCTGTTGTGGTGGTGTCATGTCAGTGGGGCCTGGAGTCTTGGGGGCTTCGCCTTGCAGCATGGGTGCTGTGAGGCACCAGGTCGCCTGCCCTGCTGGCGCTTTGTCGCTGCAACAGTGGTCAGTGCACAGTGCCACACTAAAAGGTTTAGAATAGGGACCCACTCAAGAGGTTTGCCGTGACGTGGCAGTGGGCTTAATACAGTCTGATCAGAGTGGTAACAAAAGAACCTCATGTTCTATTTAATTTTGGCCTAGCGTCTTTCATTGTATTTTTTGGGATGTGCGATCCATGTCTTTTTCTACATAGTGTGTCATAATTTATCTGTCAAACGTGATTGTGCTAATACTTTTTTGCGTATTTGGGAGCATGCGCATGGCCGTGTTTGACAAATTCCTGTGTATAGTACCTGCCTACGTATACACCTTCAGTGTAAAGCGGGCTTTACACGCTGCGACATCGCTAATGCGGAGTCGTTGGGGTCACGGAATTTGTGACGCACATCCGGCCGCATTAGCGATGCCGTTGCGTGTGACACCGATAAGCGATTTTGCATCGTTGCAAAAACGTGCAAAATCGCTAATCGGCGACATGGGGGTCCATTCTTAAAAATCGTTACTACAGCAGTAACGAAGTTGTTCCTCGTTCCTGCGGCAGCACACATCGCTGCGTGTGACGCCGCAGGAACGAGGAAGCTCCCCTTACCTGCCTCCCGGCCGCTATGAGGAAGGAAGGAGGTGGGCGGGATGTTACGTCCCGCTCATCTCCGCCCCTCCGCTGCTATTGGGCGGCGGTTCAGTGACGCTTCAGTGACGCCGCACGAACCGCCCCCTTAGAAAGGAGGCGGTTCGCCCGTCACAGCGACGTCGCCGGACAGGTAAGTATGTGTGACGGCTGTTGTGCGACACGGGCAGCGATTTGCCCGTGTCGCGCAACAGATGGGGGCGGGTACCCACACTAGCGATATTGGGACCGATATCGCAGTGTGTAAAGTAGCCTTAATAAAGCTTCTAATAAAGGATACGGGAAGACCTCACTGATTGAGACTGTATATAATCCTGCGTCTGAATATTTCTACATCCAGGTATAGTGCATTTTCTTGTTACAACATTACGATCCACCTTTAATCCTAGCACTATGGGGCCATATTATAGCATAACAAAAATGAGGGGAAGATGTTCATGTGTGTCTGAGACCCTCCTCAGACCTTAATCCGGCCGTGCCAACGCTCATTTATTTCCCGCCAAGTCAGCCGTATACACAAACCTAAATGTAAATTTTCTCTAATTTTATTACTTGATTCCCAAACTTACATGTAACTTGCTTGTTGTCTCTTTTTTTAATTAAGCCTACAAGACAAATAAATCAGCTGGCGGGCTGCTTAAGTGCTTGTTATTTCTCTCTCCACTTTCTTCCGTCAGGTCAATAAATCACGGTATAATTTGCATTTATACAATTTCTTATACCAGACACCAGTCCTTGAAAGGAGGCTACAAATATTACTTCCCTACTGCTGCTAAAATAGCTCTGCAATACAACATTCGGTGCTGCATGCTGCACATTTTGGGGAAGATTTGATAAGAAATGGGACAGAAATAGTGTTTTGCACGTCTTCACCTTGTTCTATCTTAGAAGAGCTCATTCAGATATCAATGATTTTTCTAGTACGCACAAAACGGACCAATTTTCTGTTGGTATATGCAACAGATGAGGACTTCTTTATCTGTGTGAAGGAGAACTTTATGCTGATCTAACAGTAGATGGCGATGTTGTGTAAAGTTTCCTTACTCACTGTATTGTAAAAAGTATCTTGTTCTTCCTGGTTTTGCTTTCTCTTCCTGATGCAGTGCTGTATGACTGTGCATATTTTTACCTCATGTTTCTGAGAAGTAAAGAGCTTGTTATCCCATGTAATCTGCTCTGTGAACTTTCTTCTGCAACTGGGAAGCTAGAAGGTGTGCAACATTTTCATCAGGGTGTCGGATAAGCTTTTCATCGGTGAATAGGCCGTGTGTCACTTTTTACCATCAGAATTTCATCAATTGTTTTGAAAAGTTTTCTCAATCTTCTCCTATCAAACATACCTGAAAATTGGACGGCACATAGAAGGCACCCGAGTGCTGTCCGGTCTTTTCACGTATTTTGGTGACATTGATCCGTGGCTGAGATCAAAATCAGACATGTTTCAATTTTTTGGTGCAGACCAATCAGTCCATCATATACAGGGATATGTGAACAGCCCCATAGACTATAATAGGTAGGAGATCTGTCCGTGAAAAACACTGAACTCGTACATGAAAGACGAATGTCTGAATGACGCCTAATTCTGATTTTTCAAATAATATGGATGACTAATGTGATTTTCATATACAAAATTGCTTGTTTTCGTGTATGTTCCCCTCAAGCATTCTTGAGAGAGAGAGAGAAAAAATCAGAGGGACTAGGTGCTACTTGTTAAAAGTGCATTGTGATCTTCTGTGGGCAAGCATTTTAAAGCCAGACATGACTTAAAGAAGTATTCTCAACTTATTAAATTGCTTCATTTAGTTAGAAAAAGCAAGTCAATTAAAACTTGCTATCTGTTTTCAATCTCCTGGTGTGAGAGCTTTTATCTTACATAGTGTACAGCTGGTTTCCAAGGAGCTTGGCCACCAGAGCCTGGCTGAGTATGTTCAGTAGTTACATTCCAGGAAAGGAGTTAACTCCACCCTATTATTCCTATACAACAGATAGTTGCGCACCTCCTTCCCCAGCCTCTGATAGGGCTCTTATTAGTCCTGTGGAATCTCAATCCCCTGACACCCAGAATTGGCAGTTTCCAGTGCAGTTGTCATAAACATGGCCTCACTTCCCTGAGCTGTGTGCTTGTAATATTCTGTAAATATAGTGATAACAATGTAGACTCAGAACCAACATTGAGAGACCATTAACATGTTGTAGCAGGACAAATCTCTTGACCAGAACTGTCATTCAAGGAGTATGCCCCCCCTTCAATCAACCAAGAAGTAAAGAGACTGCAGAGGTGTGAGCTGCCCAAGAGACAACTTGAGAATACCGCTTTAAGGAACAGATTACTTGATGGGTACTGAGACTAAAGGGTACTTTACACGCTGCGATATCGGTACCGATATCGCTAGCGAGTGTACCCACCCCCGTCGGTTGTGCGACACAGGCAAATCGCTGCCCGTGGCTCACAACATCGCTTACACCCGTCACACTACTTACCTTCCCTGCGATGTCACTTTGGCCAGTGAACCGCCTCCTTTCTAAGGGGGAGGTTTGTGCGGCATCACAGCGGCGTCACACGCAGCCGTCCAATAGCAGAGGAGGGGCGGAGATGAGCGGCCGGAACATCCCACCCACCTCCTTCCTTCCGCATTGCCGATTGACGCAGGTAAGGAGATGTTCGTCGCTCCTGCGGTGTCACACACAATGATGTGTGCTGCCGCAGGAATGACGAAAAACATCGTACCTGCAGCAGCAACGATATTAAGGAAAGGAGCGACGTGTCAACGAGCAACGATTTTTCACGTTTTTGCGCTTGTTGATCGTCGCTCATTGGTGTCACACGCTGCAATGTCGCTACCGGCGCCGGATGTGCGTCACTAACGACGTGACCCCGACGATATATCGTTAGCGATGTCGCAGCGTGTAAAGCACCCTTTATATTCTGTACTGTACTTCAAAACAAAAGTCAGGAACCGACATATCATTGGTGCAGCCGCACAGGAGCCCAAGAGATAAGGCAGCCATTTCTACCTCCAAAGCAGGTGGAATTGTGCATTATGATGAGCTCTTGGGCTACAAAGGGCCCGTATACTGTTATTGCATAGGGTCCTTTTCTGTCTGTGTCCGCCAGTGACAAAAGTTATACAAGAACACCCATTGCCGCCCTAAATTAGTAAGGTAAATTATATCTTCATCCTTTTTCATTAGAAATTTTTCATATGAACCCCTGTATGTTATGCAGTTTAGACACCCAGTGATTATCAGTAAAAAATCTAGCAAAAAGTGTTACATTTATCTGCAGCACCTCCGCAGGTGAAATGTAGTATTGCACAATCTACTGGCAGCCATGTATTACACCAAATTTTTGGATTCTCCAAAGTGAGAGACGCTCTCTGTAGCTGCTCTCTATTTTTGCCAATAGATGAGGAGCTTGAACCAGACCATGCCTTTAGCAATCACCGACGCAAAGTAGAAAAACAAAACTCTTTTTCTCGAAATTTGGACAGCAAGGAGAGGAATTGAGGTTGTGGGTGCAGTTGACATCGGGGATTAGGCTGTCACTCACGTAACTGCTCATTTAATCTCCTAACTGGTAAAAAAAACCTAATCTTATTGATACCAGTAAATCTGTTTTTCATAAACACCCTTCGTTGGCCGAGACAAAAATGTATAGATTTTTTTCCCAAGCTCCCTTATGACATCACAGTCAGTGAACTGCATTGAATTTGGCAATTACATCAGATACGTAGCCGACATAAACAATACTATACAGAACGCCAGGTAATTTCCCAGCCTGATGGATCTCCTTTGTTGCATAGATTATATAAATAACCAGTTCCCAACTGGTTAAAATAACTTAGTGATGTCGTAATTCTGGTCGCAGTTGTTTTTGGGCAATATGTGAAGCCCGAAGTAGAAATATATCTTCAGATTCTAATGTCTCTTACCAGCAGACTTATTCTTGCTCCAACCATGTTACTAACATTAAAGAGTAAACATCATTTTAATTTTTATTTCATAAATCAATAGGACACATGAAAATAGGCAACTTTGTAATGTATCTTATCAGAGAAATTTGCTTCTTTCTCCTCCAAGACTAATCTTTCATTCTCCATTCATGTGTGAAATCTTTATTCAGTGAAGACTTATTTTCCCATTATTGAAACAAATGACAGTTGGTGCTTGTAAAATCCTATGGAGGAGGGAGGAGCTACAGGTCAACACAGACATTCTGCTGCAAGTTCTCCTGAAATGACGGGTACAGGACTCCATGGAGGAGGTAGAGGCCAACACAGGCATTCTGCTGCAAGTTCTCCTGAAATGACGGGTACAGGTCCTCATGAAGGAGGTAGAGGCCAACACAGATATTCTGCTGTAAATTCTCCTGAAATTACAGTTACAGGTCTCCATGGAGGAGGTAGAGGCCAGCACAGACATTCTGCTGCAAGTTCTCCTGAAATGACAGTTACAGGTCTCCATGAAGAAGGTAGAAGCCAACACAGACATTCTGTTGCAAGTTCTCCTGAAATTACACTTACAGGTCTCCATGGAGAAGAGAAAAACTAGAGGCCGATACAGACATTCTGCTGCAAGTTCTCCTGAAATGACAGTTACAGGTCTCCATGGAGGAGGGAGAAACTAGAGGCCGACACAGACATTCTGCTGCAAGTTCTCCTGAAATGACAGTTACAGGTCTCCCTGGAGGTGGGAGAAGCTAGAGGCCAACACAGACATTCTGCTGCAAGTTCTCCTGAAATGACAGTTACAGGTCTCCATGGAGGAGGGAAAAACTAGTGGCCGACACAGACATTCTGCTGCAAGTTCTCCTGAAATGACAGTTACAGGTCTCCATGGAGGAGCGAGTAAGTAGAGGCTGACACAGACATTCTGCTGCAAGTTCACTTGAAATGGCAGTTAAAGTTCTCCATGGAGGAGCTAGAGCAGGGGTGGGCAATTAATTTTTCCATGGGGCCGCATGAGAAATTGGGATTGGTTTAGAGGGCCGGACTAATATAATTGCCTCAGTTCTACCCAATATACTACATCACTACACCCCCTCCATATACTACACCTGTAATAAACTACACCACTACACCCCTATATACTACACCTGTATTATGCTACACTCCCTCCATATACCTGTAATATGCTACACCCCCATATACACCTGTATTATACTACACCACTATATAATACACCTCCGATATACTACATCATTACACCCCTATATACTACACCTGTAATATACTACATCACTACACCCCATATACTACACCTGTAATATAGTACACCTCCATATAGCACACCTGTAATATACTACATCACTACACCACTATATAGCACACCTGTAATATACTACAACTCCATATAGTACACCTGTAATATACTACATCACTACACCCCTATATACACCTGTAATATACAACATCACTACACCCCATATACTACACCTGTAATATAGTACACCTCCATATAGCACACCTGTAATATACTACATCACTACACCACTATATAGCACACCTGTAATATACTACACCTCCATATAGCACACCTGTAATATACTACATCACTACACCCCTATATAGCACACCTGTAATATACTACACCTCCATATAGCACACCTGTAATATACTACACCTCCATAGAGCACACCTGTAATATACACCTCCATATAGCACACCTGTAATATACTACACCTCCGTATAGTACACCTGTAATATACTACATCACTACACCCCATATACTACACCTGTAATATAGTACACCCCCATATAGCACACCTGTAATATACTACAACTCCATATAGCACACCTGTAATATACTACATCACTACACCCCTATATAGCACACCTGTAATATACTACACCTCCATATAGCACACCTGTAATATACTACACCTCCATATAGCACACCTGTAATATACTACACCTCCATATAGCACACCTGTAATATACTACATCACTATACCCCCATATACTACACCACTATATACACCTCCATATAGCACACCTGTAATATACTACACCCCCATATGTCACACACCCTGCTCCCCATACAGCCTGCACCCCCATATCACACACACTACACCCCATACAGCCTGCACCCCCATATCACACACACTACACCCCCATATGTCACACACCATGCCCACATATCTCACCCTGCCTGTACCCCAACGTACCCCTCTCAAACACTCTGCACCCCTTCACATCCTTCTGTCAGTCTGCAGCCCTCATATGCCACTCACCCTGCAACTCCATCTTCCCACATATGCCACTCACCCTGCAGCTCCATCTTCCCTCATATGCACTCACCCTGCAGCTCCATCTTCCCACATATGGCACTCACCCTGCAACTCCATCTTCCCTCATATGCCACTCACCCTGCAACTCCATCTTCCCACATATGCCACTCACCCTGCAACTCCATCTTCCCACATATGCCACTCACCCTGCAACTCCATCTTCCCTCATATGCACTCACCCTGCAGCTCCATCTTCCCACATATGCCACTCACCCTGCAACTCCATCTTCCCTCATATGCCACTCACCCTGCAACTCCATCTTCCCACATATGCCACTCACCCTGCAACTCCATCTTCCCTCATATGCACTCACCCTGCAGCTCCATCTTCCCACATATGCCACTCACCCTGCAACTCCATCTTCCCACATATGCCACTCACCCTGCAGCTCCATCTTCCCACATATGCCACTCACCCTGCAACTCCATCTTCCCTCATATGCCACTCACCCTGCAACTCCATCTTCCCACATATGCCACTCACCCTGCAGCTCCATCTTCCCTCATATGCACTCACCCTGCAGCTCCATCTTCCCACATATGCCACTCACCCTGCAACTCCATCTTCCCACATATGCCACTCACCCTGCAACTCCATCTTCCCACATATGCCACTCACCCTGCAACTCCATCTTCCCTCATATGCACTCACCCTGCAGCTCCATCTTCCCACATATGCCACTCACCCTGCAACTCCATCTTCCCACATATGCCACTCACCCTGCAACTCCATCTTCCCACATATGCCACTCACCCTGCAACTCCATCTTCCCACATATGCCACTCACCCTGCAACTCCATCTTCCCTCATATGCACTTACCCTGCAGCTCCATCTTCCCACATATGCACTCACCCTGCAACTCCATGTTCCCACATATGCCACTCACCCTGCAACTCCATCTTCCCTCATATGCCACTCACCCTGCAACTCCATCTTCCCACATATGCCACTCACCCTGCAACTCCATCTTCCCTCATATGCCACTCACCCTGCAACTCCATCTTCCCACATATGCCACTCACCCTGCAACTCCATCTTCCCTCATATGCCACTCACCCTGCAACTCCATCTTCCCTCATATGCCACTCACTCTGCAACTTCATCTTCCCACATATGCACTCACCCTGCAACTCCATCTTCCCACATATGCCACTCACCCTGCAACTCCATCTTCCCACATATGCCACTCACCCTGCAACTCCATCTTCCCTCATATGCCACTCACCCTGCAACTCCATCTTCCCTCATATGCCACTCACTCTGCAACTTCATCTTCCCACATATGCACTCACCCTGCAACTCCATCTTCCCACATATGCCACTCACCCTGCAACTCCATCTTCCCTCATATGCCACTCACCCTGCAACTCCATCTTCCCTCATATGCCACTCACCCTGCAACTCCATCTTCCCACATATGCACTCACCCTGCAACTCCATCTTTCCACATATGCCACTCACCCTGCAGCCCCCTCCCTCTCATGTCCCCTCTTTTCTCATTACCAGTCATCATGTGTCCACATCTCCTTCAGGATTCACTATCTTTGCTTTCTGCCCGGCATCCTGTGTCTCCTCCCACACAGTCACATGGGCGTGACATCATCGCAGGTCCTGCAAGATGAATTATTCCGTCTGCTGTGCTGCTTCTTCTCCTGCAGGGCGGGCGGGAACTTTTGAAATGACACACGCAGCGCAGTACTGACAACGTCAGAGCGCGCGCGTGTGTCACTGACAATTAGTGCCGGCAGGGAACAGAGGAAAGACTCCTGCGTTCCGCTGCCTGCACTGACTGTGCGGACCTGCACAGGATCTCTCCCTGCTCGGCACGCTGCAGCCCGGCTTCACTGCACCGGCTGAAGACGGGCGGGCCGGTCACAGAGAGTAGGCGGGCCGGATGTGGCCCGCGGGCCGCCCCTTGCCCAGGTCTGAGGTAGAGGCTGACAAGATATTCTGTTGCAAGTTCTCCAGACATGACAGTTACAGGTCTCCCTGAAGGTGGGAGGAGCTAGAGGCTGACACAAACATTCTGCTGCAAGTTCTCTGGAAATGACAGTTACAGGTCTCCATGGAGGAGGGAAGTGCTAGAGGCTGATACAGACATTCTGCTGCAAGTTTTCCTAAAATAACCGTTACAGTTCTCCATGGAGGAGGGAGAAGCTAGAGGCGACAGAGATATTCTGTGGAAATTCTCCTGAAATGACAGTTATAGGTCTCCATGGAGGAAAGAGGAGCCAGAGGCCGACACAGACATTCTGCTGCAAGTTCTCCCTAAATGACAGTTACAATTCTCCATAGAACCTTATGAGCACCAACTGTTATCTCTTATCTCGGTAATGGAAAAGTCTATATTCACAGATTTTACCAGGGAATTGAGAAGTTAGAGAATTATCAGTCCAGGAGAAGAAATAAGCAGATTTTTCTGATAACTTATTACAAAGTTTATTCTTTTCATGTGCTTTATTAATTGTTGAAAAAAAGAAATAAAACCACAGTTACCCTTTTAAGCATACGTGGGCCAATCACGTTGAGCGTCCACTTTTCCCTTCTTTTTTACCTCTTACTTGTTGAACGTCTATCCTTTAAACATCGAAGTTTGCAGTCTGGAACCTGCTTTGGATACGACTTGTGAGACTGTTGAAATTTTGTGACTCTAGGGTCCTATTTTCTTTTGTGGAGACTCTCCGCTGGAGTAGGAAGTCTTATAGGTAAGGCTATGCCATTTGAAAAATAAGGTATGCAAATTAGCTCTCCCAGAAAGAAAGAAAGCTGGCTCTAGTTTAGTGCCACCTATTGGAGTGGGCTACTTTAAATCTTAGCCTTTAACAGACCTTGCAAAATGACTATGGATCACTGGCGGACACAGATAGAAATGGGCTCCTGCGCAAGAACAATAGATGGGCCCTTTGCAGCCTAATATGTCCGCCCCTGCTATGGATATATAACCCAAATCAGAGTCTCCTCCAAAAGAAGAGACCCCTACCAGCAAATATTCTGGGTGCTTATCTCGTCTCAGTGCAGACCAGGCAAGATGTGGCCGCATGAGGTCTTTGATGTGGGACAAGGGGGTATTATTTTTCTTAGCTGGCATAGGGAGTGTAAAAAGTCAAACACTTTGTAAGGCTCAACTTGTGAAGTGGACCCCCAAAGCACCAGATCTGGATGGGTACCCGAAACCCAGGCATCAGTGCAGCTTGCAGGATAGCACGTGGTAAGCGAGGACATGGCACATACTTGTCTTGGGAGCCGCAGGTTAAAGGGAACCTGTCACCGGTTTTTCGGCCTATAAGCTGCGACCATCACCAATGGGCTCTTATATTCAGAATTCTAACGCTGTATATAAGAGCCCAGGCCGCTGTGTAGAACGTGAAAAACACTTTCTAATACTCACCTAACGGTCGCGCTGCGGTGGATTTGAGTCATGGGCGTTTCCATTGTCCGGTGCCGGCGCCGCCTCTTTCGGCCATCTTCGTCCTCTTTCTTCTGTAGCCAGGGTGCATGACGCGTCCTACGTCATCCACACTCGCCGGCATTGAGGTCCTGCGCAGGCGCACTTTGATCTACCCTGAGCAGGGCAGATCAAAGTATTGAAATGCGTCTGCGAGTGTGTACGATGTAGGATGCGTCATGCACACAGGCTTCAGAAGGAGGACGAAGATGGCTGAAAGAGGCGGAGCCGGCACCGGAGAACGGAGACACCCATATGGCCCAACTCTACTGCAGCACGACCGTTAGGTAAGTATTATAAAGTGATTTTTATGTTCTCCACAGCGGCCTGGGCTCTTATATACAGCATGTTAGAATGCTGTATATAAGAGCCCGGTGGTGGTGGCCGCAGCTTATAGGCTGAAAAAACGGTGACAGGTTCCCTTTAACCACAAAGTGCCCAGGAAAGGGACTACACAAAACTAGTCTTGAATAGCAATTTGAAACACAAGTGTATGTCCTAATGGGCTTTAAAAGGCCTTGGAAGATGATGTCACACACCCGGTAACCTGCAAAGGCCAACGTGAAGCACAACAGAGGGCAGCGGACTGAGGTGAAGGGAGCAGAGCCTGGACCCAGACTCTGGGAAAAGTTAGCTCTCCTCAGGGAGAATGGTATGTGACTTATTATAAGATTGAAATTTACACAGTGGCCGGATGGTGCAAATTTTGTTTACTGTATTCACAGAAAATACAGTGCCTTGCAAAAGTATTTGGCCCCCTTGAATTTTTCAACCTTTTCCCACATTTCAGGCTTCAAACATAAAGATAAAATTTATTAATGTTATGATGAAGAATCAACAAGTGGACACAATTGTGAAGTTGAACGATATTTTTTACTTATTTAAACTTTTTTAAAAACTAAATAACTGAAAATTGGGGCGCACAATATTATTCATCCCCTGTAAGTTAATACTTTGTAGCGCCACCTTTTGCTGCGATTACAGCACAAGTCGCTGGGGGTATGTGTCTATCAGTTTTGCACATCGAGAGACTGAAATTCTCACCCATTCTTCCTTTGTAAACAGCTGGAGCTGAGTGAGGTTGGATGGAGGCGTTTGTGAACAGCAGTTTTCAGCTCTTTCCACAGATTCTCGATTGGGTTTAGGTCTGGACTGTGACTTGGCCATTCTAACACCTGGATATGTTTATTTGTGAACCATTCCATTGTAGATTTTGCTTTATGTTTGGGATCATTGTCGTGTTGGACGACAAATCTCCGTCCCAGTCTCAGGTCTTTTGCAGACTCCAACAGGTTTTCTTCAAGAATGGTCCTGTATTTGGCTCCATCCATCTTCCCATCAATTTTAAACATCTTCCCTGTTCCTGCTGAAGAAAAGCAGGTCCAAACCATGATGCTGCCACCACCATGTTTGACAGTGGGGATGGTGTGTTCAGGGTGATTAGCTGTGTTGCTTTTACGCCAAACATATTGTTTGGCATTGTGCCCAAATAGTTTGATTTTGTTTTTCTCTGACAAGAGCACCTTCTTCCACATGTTTGGTGTCCCCCAGGTGGCTTGTGGCAAACTTTAAGCAACACTTTTTATGGATATGTTTGAGAAATGGCTTTTTCCTTGCCACTCTTCCATAAAGGCCAGATTTGTGCAGTGTACGACTGATTGTTGTCCTATGGACAGACTCTCCCACCTCAGCTGTAGATCTCTGCAGTTCATCCAGAATGATCATGGGCCTCTTGGCTGCATCTCTGATCAGTCTTCTCCTTATTTGAGATGAACGTTTGGATGGACGGCCGGGTCTTGCTAGATTTGCAGTGGTATGATCCTCCTTCCATTTCAATATGATCACTTGCACACAGCTTCTTGGGATGTTTAAAGTTTTGGAAATCTTTTTGTAACCAAATTTAAACCTTTCACAACAGTATCACGGACTTGCCTGTTGTGTTCCTTGGTCTTCATGATGCTCTCTCTGCTTTAAACAGAACACTGAGACTATCACAGAGCAGGTGCCATTATACGGAGACTTCATTACACACAGGGGATTATATTCATCATCATCAGTCATTTAGGACAACATTGGATCATTCAGATATCCTCAATGCACTTCTGGAGTGAGTTTGCTGCACTGAAAGTAAAGGGGATGAATAATATTGCACGCCCCAATTTTCAGTTATTTATTGTTTAAAAAAGTTCAAAATAAGAAATAAATTTCGTTCAACTTCACAATTGTGTCTCACTTGTTGTTGATCCTTCACCATAACATTAAAATTTTTATCTTTATGTTTGAAGCCTGAAATGTGGGAAAAGGTTGAAAAATTAAAGGGGGCCGAATACTTTCACAAGGCACTGTAGTTTATATTTTTTGCAATACCACTAAAAATTAGGTTAAAGACTCAAAAATGTATTAAATCTTTTAAAAAACAATTTAGCCTGCACCTACCTACATTATGTGCATATTTCTCAAATACTAAGTCCCGAGATATTCAGAATGGGAGGGCGACGCGATCGAGTTACCTATTTATATTCCTACATTTATGCCATCGCTGATACAAATATCATTAAACTCATCTCTATACCACGAGGTCCCCGCGGCACGAGACTAATAACTATATCCTCTGAACCGAGACGTTTTATTTTATAGTTTATCAACTTCTGATATCAGATAAACTGTGAATTTTAAGAGGGATTTTTCTTGATCTTCACATTCATGCATTAAAATATATTTT
The DNA here is from genome assembly GCF_048569485.1 of Anomaloglossus baeobatrachus. Classification (NCBI taxonomy): domain Eukaryota; kingdom Metazoa; phylum Chordata; class Amphibia; order Anura; family Aromobatidae; genus Anomaloglossus; species Anomaloglossus baeobatrachus. The sequence continues at coordinate 155,346,697 of NC_134363.1, read as the reverse complement.
TTTTAATCTACTATTTTATTTCCTATTTTTTTTTATTTATTATTATACGATTAGGATGAGTTGTAAAAAATTGGTGCTTTTTAATATCAAATATATCATATTTGATATTTATATACTGAGCTGAGCTGGATAGCATGGGCACCTTGATTTCACAAATAGAAGACGTCTTGAGCTTCGAATACTATTTTTCTGATTTTAGTTTTTAGGGAATTTTTTTGGGGCACATCAACATTTTTTAGGACCATGCTCTAATCGTATCCGTTGCTTAGGTTTAATGGTGAATGGTCATTAGATTTTGGAAGTATAAAAAGATTAATTTTGTTGAATGATTATAGGTCCCCATGCATATTATTACAAGCCTCCAAATTTGATGACGTCAGCTGATCATGTGACGTGTTTTGGGGGTCTTCTATATTTCCCCCCCAACGGATTAGGTCAAAGAAAAAAAAGGAAATGCAGCAAAATCCTGCATGTTACCAGCAGATCTTGCTGAAGATTTTATTGGAGATGTGCAGCAGGTTTCACCCTTTGCATTTAAAAAGATGTATGTACTTATTGCACACAGAAATGTTCAACAACACTTGCAGTATATCACAAAAGTGAGTACACCCCCTCACATTTTAGTAAATATGAAGCAAAAAATGTAGTCATGACTCACTCTTATGGGGGGGGTCTGCTGCTGATGGTGGTAATGTCCCCCAATTCTGTACTATTGCACCCGTTCCTGGGTCCTTTCCAGGTATATGTTGTCCCCCATCTAGGTGCATATACTGTATGTCCTCTATCCTGGTATATATGTTCCCCATCCTAGGCCCTTCCTGGTATATATGGCCTTTATCCTGGGCCCATCCTGGTATATATGATCACCATCTTGGTATATCTGTACCCCATCCTAGGTCCATTCTGGCATATATGTCCCTCATCTTGGTATATATGATCCCCATCCTGCTATATATGTTCCCCATCCTGGGCCCTTCCTGGTATATATGATCCCCATTTTGGTATATTTGTGCCTCATCCTGAGTCCATTCTGGTATACATGCCCCTCATCTTGGTATATCTGATTCCCATCCTGGTATATATGATCCCCATTCTGGGCCCATCCTAATATATATGTTCACCATCTTGGGATCATGGGTGTGGGGAGCAGTGAATATTAATTTTCTTTATTAGTAGACACACTGTTAGCCCCAGTATAGTCTTTTGCCTCCTGTGGGCCCATCCTGGTATATATGATCCCCATCTTGGTATATCTGTACCCCATCATAGGTCCATTCTGGCATATATGTCCCTCATCTTGGTATATATGATCCCCATCCTACTATATATGTTCCCCATCCTGGGCCCTTCCTGGTATTTATAGCCTTTACCCTGGGCCTATCCTGGTATATATGATCCCCATTTTGGTATATTTGTGCCCCATCCTGAGTCCATTCTGGTATACATGTCCCTCATCTTAGTATATCTGATCCCCATCCTGGTATATATGATCCCCATTCTGGTCCCATCCTAATATATATGTTCACCATCCTGGGATCATGGGCGTGGGGAGCAGTGAATAATAATTTTCTTTATTAGTGGACACACTGTTAGCCCCAGTACAGTCTTCTGCCTCCTGTGATCCTGCTCCTGCCTCCTGTGACCTGTCCCCCCCCCCTCCAGCTACAGTCAGGTACATTCAGACTATAAGATGCACCTCTCACTTTCGTCCAAAACTTGGAGAAAAAAAAGTGCGTCATCTAACATATGGTTACTTAAGACACACCTACATATAACTTAACAAAAGTGAATGCACGCCTAAATGAAAATGGTCAAATTGTGCCTAATTAACCAACCCCATCTCCCCCCGGTGTCATGTGACGCAGTAGTGTTACAAGGTGTCAGGTGTGAATGGGGAGAAGGGGTGTTACATTTGGTTTTATCCTTCACACACTCTCTCATACTGGTCACTGGAAGTTCAGCATGACTCCTCATGGGAAAGAATTCTCTGAGGATCTGAAAAAAAGAATTGTTGCTCTACATAAAGATGGCCGAGGCTATAAGAAGATTGCTAACACCCTGAGACTAAGGCCGGCGTCACATGGTAAGATATATCGAGCGATACGTCGTCGGGGTCACGTCGTTAGTGATGCACATCCGGCATTGTTAGAGATATCGTACCGTGTGACACCTCCGAACGACTGTGAACGAGCAAAAATACTCCCCTTATCGTTGCTGATTGACATGTCGTTTATTTTTATAAAGTCGTTCCTCCTTCTGCGCGCCGGTTGTTCGTCGTTCCTGAGGCAGCACACATCGCTCCGTGTGACACCCTGGGAACGACAAACACAGCTTACCTGCGACCCGCCGGCAATGCGGAAGGAAGGAGGTGGGCGGGATGTTACGTCCCGCTCATCTCTGTCCCTCCGCTATTATTGGCCGGCCGCTGAGTGACGTCGCTGTGACGCCGAACATCCCTCCCCCTTCAGGAAGAGGATGTTCGCCGCCCACAGCAACATCATCCGGGAGGTAAGTGTGTGTGACAGGGGGTTAACGATTTTGTGCGCCACGGGCAACTAATTGCCCGTGACGCACAAACGACGGGGGCGGGTACGATAGCACATGCGAACGCACGATAGATCGTACTATGTGACGCCGGCCTTAGGGCACACCAAATTACTTTACACTGACTACTTTACATTGTATCAAAATGTGAGAATCTTGAGTGTTGTCCCATGAAAAGTTATATTAAAATATTTTCAAAAATGTGAGGGATGTACTCACTTTTTTATATACTGTAGATGAGATTTGTTAGTGTCACATCTACTTAGCTTGGACTATAATACGCTGCATATTTTGCATGCCAAACTGCTAGGAAATTCCTTTGCACATACATGATTTATGAGCAAACCCTTAAAGAGGACTTATCAGTTACTAGGTCATAAGTGAATTGTCTCTCCAGTAAAGGAGACAAACTCTAGCACAGCGCCACCTATTGGAAGTAGCGATCCTAAAAGTCACAAGTGCATTTTCAACAATCCTTTGCAATATGACTCAGGATATATATGCCAGATCAGAATCCCAATTTGCAGACACGGTGTTTCGGGGTGCTTGCCCCTCGTCAGTGCAAAGTATGGGGGTGTCTGATCTGGCTCATGAGAAAGCTATGTGGGGACCACGGGGGAACACTATTCTCCTTAAGGAGACTTTGCAAGACAGTCTGGCTGCCAGGTAAGGGGACTTATAGCTGCCACGCCCCTCTAAGAAATATTCAAATTGTCTCTCCAGTAAAGGAGACAAACTCTAGCACAGCGCCACCTATTGGAAGTAGCGATCCTAAAAGTCACAAGTGGATTTTCAACAATCCTTTGCAATATGACTCAGGATATATAAGCCAGATCAGAATCCCAATTTGCAGACACAGTGTTTCGGGGTGCTTGCCCCTCGTCATAGGTCATAAGTGGTGATTTTCTGCTCCTATTGTGTTTCCGCAGCTCCCGAGTATTCTGCTTTTTGTTTTTCAAATTTACCATACAATTCCAGAGATATGGGCCTTTTTTGGTGCTCATTTCTATGCTCTTTTCCCAAGGGGGCGTAGCTCACTGGATCCTCGGGGGCGTGTCTTTAGCTCATGTGCATTATTTCCCTATGAGCCATGCCCCTGGTAAAGACCATAACAATTCTCAGTTAATAAAAAGGCTCATATTTCTGGAACCATATGGCGGATTTATAAGAAAAGAAAAGTGGAGGGGAGCAGAATAAATAAAATAAAAACAATAAGGCCCCTTTCATATTGCGTTTCAGTGGCTCCCTCAGGGCATATGTCTGAAATCCCTCCCCCCCAAAACATGTTTCGGACGTATGCGCTGACAAGGCCATTGAGTATAATGGAGCAGACAGAGCAAGCGTATGGTCTGTCGTGCACCATGTTTGGGTGTATACACTTTTTGCAGACGGACACCTGAACCTAGTCTGCTATGTCTGAGTATCCGCCTGCCGCACGGGTTTACACCATTTTCAGGTCTACACACTTTCTACAGGCGCGCGCTCAGACGTAGCAGACTACTTTCGAGTGTCCGCCTGCAAAAAGCGTATACACCCAAAAATGGTGCAAGACAGAGCATACGCTTGCTCTGTCTGCTCCATTATAGTCAATGGCCCTGTCAGCGCATACATCCGAAACATGTTTTGTGGGGGGAAGGGCGGGATTTGGACGTATGCCTTGACGGAACCACTGAAACGCAATATGAAAGGGGCCTCAGCCACTTTTGATTTGGTAACAGATACTCTTTGAAGTTTACAGATGAGTTTAATGAGAGCTGTATACTTCTGTCTTCAGTCGGCTCCCTCTAGTGGCAGCAATGTAAAACATTCCTTACAATCCTTTGTAATGGGTGCTTGTCTGTGTCATTGACCTCACATTGTTGACTATAATACCCACTAACATGTGTTGCCCTGTTTGGCGCGGATGTAAATTTGTGCATTTTTTTACCTTATTATGTAGAGAAACAGACATTACCACCACAAGCCGGTGTTTGTGATGTGATTTCTGCAGGCATATCCAGCTTCATTACTGTAACACACATTTTATGGAATGCTGAATGCAGATTTTTCGAGGCTGAGCTGAATGCCTGCTCAGAAGATAAATGTCAGGTGCATATGTAGTGCACAGCGTGTGCCGTGTCCTTCATAAAACTGGCAATTAAGGTGATAACTTCAATTAAAACCCCCAAAGGAAACGTCACTGATGCAAAGCTTAAACCGAACGACGAAACCTCAAGGGGCTGCTTCCTCTGCGTGACTAGCGCACAGGTTATTGGCCGCAGTGACAAAGGCAAAGCACAGACAATATCACTTGTATCTTCAAGGGCAGTAAGAACAGACGCTCAGAATTACTGCTCCGCTCTGTACAAGCACAGAATTACCAGAGATCTCAATCTATCCATCTATCTTATATCTACCAGCCTATGAGATCAGATATATATCCATCCATCTATCTTTCCATCATCCATCTATCTACCTATCCATCTATCCATCCATCCATCTACCTATCCATCCATCCATCCATCCATCCATCCATCTATCTACCTATCCATGTATCCATCCATCCATCCATCTACCTATCCATCCATCTATCTTTCCATCATCCATCTATCTACCTATCCATCTATCCATCCATCCATCTACCTATCCATCCATCCATCCATCTATCCATCCATCTACCTATCCATCCATCCATCTATCTACCTATCCATCCATCCATCCATCCATCTATCCATCCATCCATCCATCCATCTACCTATCCATCCATCCATCCATCTATCCATCCATCTACCTATCCATCCATCCATCCATCCATCTATCTACCTATCCATCCATCCATCCATCTACCTATCCATCCATCTATCCATCCATCCATCCATCTACCTATCCATCATCCATCCATCTATCTACCTATCCATCCATCCATCTACCTATCCATCCATCCATCTATCTACCTATCCATCCATCCATCCATCTACCTATCTATCCATCCATCCATCTATCCATCCATCCATCCACCCATCTATGCATCCATCCATCCACCCATCTATGCATCCATCTATCCATCCATCCATCCATCCATCTACCTATCCATCCATCCATCTATCTATCTACCTATCCATCCATCCATCCATCTATCCATATATCTACCTATCCATCCATCCATCTATCTACCTATCCATCCATCCATCCATCCATCCATCCATCTATCTACCCATCCATCCATCCATCTATCTACCTATCCATCCATCCATCCATCCATCCATCTACCTATCCATCCATCCATCCATCTATCTACCTATCCATCCATCCATCCATCTATCTACCTATCCATCCATCCATCCATCTATCTATCTATCTACCTATCCATCCATCCATCTATCCATCTATCTACCTATCCATCCATCCATCCATCTATCTATCTACCTATCCATCCGTCCATCCATCCATCTATCTACCTATCCATCCATCCATCCATCTATCTATCTATCTATCTACCTATCCATCCATCCATCTATCCATCTATCTACCTATCCATCCATCCATCTATCTACCTATCCATCCATCCATCTATCTACCTATCCATCCATCCATCCATCCATCCATCGTGTTTCCCCAAAAACAAGACAGAGTCTTATATTATTTTTCCCTCCGAAAAATGTGCTAGGGCTTATTTTCAGGGAATGTCTTATATTCTCCCATGAACAGTAATCCACATTTATTTTTGAACAAGAAAAAAAATCAACATTTATTCAAATCTAATCCTGGCATCACATTCTGGAACATCAACATTTTGTGTTACTCCTGTTACTGGGTCAGATGCACATTTTGTTATCTGATTTGTTATTCTCGTGGTGCAGATCCAGTCCTATAATGGAGAGTACATACCATATTTGCAAAGGGTTAAATGTATTATTCTCTATGTACTACTAAGTTTACCACCAAAAGAAAGCAGACACAGCCTAAAGGATTTGCACTTACCAGAGTAAACTGGTACCCAATCTGTTTGTGAGAGCTGCCGTGCAATGCAGCTGGAATGGCGAGGGACCTGACAGCAACACGGATCTTTGTGTGAGAGCCCATCCACCATCAGCACTTGCCAACTGTAATTGTTTGGGGTCTGGTAAGTGTGATTTTTTTTCTTTTATTTGGGGGTTTATGCTTTCATTTGGGTCTGTCTGCTTTCTTTTGGAGGTGTCTGCTTTCTTTAAGGGGTGTCTGTTTTCTTTTGGGGGTGTCTTCTTTCTTTTGGGGGTGCCTGCTTTCTTTTAGGGGTGTCTGCTTTCTTTTAGGGGTGTATACTTTCATTTGAGGGTGTCTTCTTTCTTTTGGGGGTTTCCATTTTCTTTTCGGGCTGTCTGCTTTTTTTTGGGGGAGTGTCTTCTTTCTTTTGGGGGTGTCTGTTTTCTTTTGAGGTTGTCTTCTTTCTTTTGGGGGTGTTTGCTTTCTTTGGGAGTGTCCTCTTTCTTTTGGGGGTGTCTGCTTTCTTTGATGAAGAGTCCTGTTGTATTATTTACCTTTTTTAGCTACTTGACTTCGATAATGGAGCGATAACTAGGGCTTATTTTTGGATTAGGGCTTATATTTTAAGCACACTCCAAAAAGCCCCAAAAATCCTACTAGGGTTTATTTTTGGGGTAGGTATTATTTTGGGGGAAACCAGGTATCTCTCTTTTAAGGACCTTTTGTGTCAACATGGTCACATAACCATGATGTCACCAAACGTTTTTCTGTAAACTTAACCCTAAGATGGTGGGAGTCCTGGGCAGTTGCCCAGTTTGCCGACCATACCCACAATCCTCTTTTCCCAGTGGCAGTCAGATATCAGTATATGGACCCGGGAACAGTGCAGCTCAGTGCTCTGTGTGGTGGCAGTTTTCAGGTACTGCAGCCCAGTTCATGTTCATGTTTATTGTAGTTGAGCTGCAGTACCTCATAATGGCCACTAGACAGTGTATAGAGCTGTGCAATTCCAGCTCCGTACGTTCTTACTTTTGGCCACTGATGGAGCTGACAACAACTGGTCAGTGAAGGTGCCAAGTGTCAGACCCACCGTTCTAATATTTATGCCCTTTAGTAGGTCATCAATATCACAGTCCTGGGGAACCCTTTAACCTATTCCTGGCATAGGATGTCATACTATGTACTTAGTTGGGCTCCATGAACTGGAACTGAGTCCCCACCATACTCAGTGGATGCCGGCTGTGTTCCACACTCCGCATCAGCCTGTAAAGCAGCGATGGCCTCCACTTTCTCCGATCTGTCCATTTTAACGTATCAATGCTGCTGTCGTTCACTGAACACACGATCGTGGTGCCGATGGCTTGTCATGTTAGGGGACTAAACGATAACCAAAAAATAAAAAAAAATAATATATATCTATATATATATATATATATATATATTTAAATATATACATATATATATATATATATATATTTAAATATATACATATATAAAATACAAAAAAAAATCAGATCATCGCCCTTTACCTCCCTTAAAATAAAGAAGTAAAATTAAAACAAGCATGTTCGGTATCACTGAAAGTCCGGTTTATTAAAATATTAAATTAATTAACCCATTTGTTAAAGAATGTAAAGATAACAAAATATAAAACTACAAAATTGCTGTTTTTATTCACTACACCTCCCTAAAAAGTGTCATAAAAAGGTATCAAAATGTGATATCAATAAAAAAGAATAAGCCGAAAAGCCAGGTTTGAACTCTGCACATGCCCTCTCAGTCTTCACTACTTCTTATCTCATATTACCTGCCTGTAGGAAGAGTTTAAATGAGGACAATGGTGACAGCTGCCAGAGGGGGGAGGAGACCTCCTCAAAAGTACAGATTTGCAGCAGCACCTAGGGGAATACATACAAGCAAAAAAATAATAAAAGTGGCATTCTTTTTAGGTATTTTTAAACACTTTAAACATCTATTAACAACATTTGTGGTCTACACTTATTTAGATATAGTGTAACAAAACTAACTGTGCTCTAAGCGTCTTGACGCGAGTCTGTATGGTGATCAGACTCGTTGGATTTTACTTGTCCATATAAATGTAGTCTATCCTCTTGTGGAAGCTGTAATAGTGCCCTTTTCTTCGGATTCGGAGCTGTCCCTAGTAAATCTTCATTTCCCACGTTTTGTAGTGACCATAATGGAAGAAACAGATTCAGTGATCGTTTTATGAGACCTTTACCGGTCCTGACTACCATCATTATCAGACATTATATTTGTACATTAATGTCTTGTTGCACTTAGGGACAATTTTCAAGTCCCCCCCCCCACACCTCGAAATCTCCATAATGAAACCACAGAAGAAGCTTTATAGAAATGCCAGTGTTACATGAGAGACGGCCCTGTGTCTATAATACCCCCCTTCTCCAGACATCCAGTGACTGACAGTACCAATGAGGAGACATTCCAGGCTGGATATTTCACATAGCTTCTGGCTGACTTCAACATGGAAACTCTCTATCGCTGCCCATTGTGGCCTGGCGTTCATTGTCAATTATTCAGACAGCGATTCTTGAGGACTCTTGTCATGAGGACCTCATAGATAAGACGGAGACTTCCTTTGCGCTAGTGTCTTATTTGTATGATAAAATTCTTGATCAGCACCAGAGTTATCTAATATATAATGCTGAATGTGTGTGTGTGTGTGTGTGTGTGTTGTTGTGTGTGTGTGTGTGTGTGTATCTCCGGGATTGGCATCTGCACCGTCGCAGCTACAGCCACAAAACTTTGCACACTCACACTTCTGGACCCCAAGAGCGTCATAGGCTATGTTGTGAGGCGAAATTTTAACCCCGCGCATTCCAATTTACCAAAAAATTTTGCCCCTATCTACATAATGGGTAAAAAGTGAAACGAAAAGTATATCCGCTCCGTCGCATTTACAATCACAACATTTTGCACAGACGCCTCATGTGACCCAGGGAACGTCATAGACTATGTTTTGACAGGAAAATTTAACCCCGCGCTTTACAATTACTCTCCAAAAAACATGCCTCCATTAAAGTATATGGAGCCTGGAACTACAGGTTATTAGTAGGAGCTGTGATTGGTTACTATAGGAACAAAAGACATTCATAGTAAAAGAAGCTTATATGTGAAGTAATAAGATGTCGGTGTGGAAATGGATAGAGACAGACAGAGAGACAGACAGAGAGACAGACAGAGAGACAGACAGAGAGACAGACAGAGAAACAGACAGAGAGACAGACAGAGAGACAGACAGACAGAAAGATAGACAGACAGACAGAGAGACAGATGGGGAAAGAGAGAGACAGACGGGGAACAGACAGACAGGGAAAGAGACAGACAGATGGGGAAAGAGACAGACGGGGAAAGAGACAGACAGACGGGGAAAGAGACAGACAGACGGGGAAAGAGACAGACGGGGAGACAGATGGGGAAAGAGACAGACGGGGCACATTACTTGGCCAGTTTAGTTAAATCTGTGTGGAATATCTGTGGTGTTGAAATATATGTTGTGAAATGCTTCTATTAGCTTAATTTTTGCCTTTTAATAATTACATTTCTATCTATTTGTTTTGTGATTTTTGTGTGCAGAATACATTTTTGTTAATACATTCTATTTTGTTAACAGTTATTAACCCGGGGCGAAGCCGGGTAGTACAGCTAGTACAATTATATAACTAGTGTTTATGATGCAACCCCCAAAAGTTACCGTAGAATAGCTTCTGAGTTCATTGGGTGGTTGGGTTTGTTTAAAGGGAGGGTCTCATGAGGTTTTCTTTTTAGTGGTCTATATAGGAGTTAATAGTTTTTGACCCTTGTTGGTCAAACTGACAGAAGGTTATTTACGGATCAACGAAGTGTGGAGGCTGCATCACGGCACACGGTGCTCTACTGATGGGTAAACCTAAAGGTTCTACTCAGAACGGAAGTCCATAAAGTAGAAAACCACGGCATACACCATCCAAGATCCAAAAAGTGCTTTTATTCCATATAACGTGCAGGTAAAATAGCGGGAAGGAGAGAGTCAGATGCAGGCCCCCCAAGAACAACGGCCGTTTTGCATCTTGTGTGCTTCTACGGGTCCAAAGAAACACCCGTAGAAGCACACAAGGTGCAAAACGGCCGTCGTTCTTGGGGGGCCTGCATCTGACTCTCTCCTTCCCGCTATTTTACCTGCACGTTATATGGAATAAAAGCACTTTTTGGATCTTGGATGTTGTATGCCGTGGTTTTCTACTTTATGGACTTCTGGTCTGGATATCTCTTCTCTTCGTCCACGTGCACCCATTACCATTTCTTCTAAAAGGAGGACTGAGGCTGTTACAAGATATTCGGTGTAAGATATTGCACGGTTCAGTGCAGAACCGCTTCTTTTTATTACACTAAAGGTTCTACTTCCACTCCAGTAGAGAATTATGGATTCTGAGCATCTCCGTAAGATATCCCCTGTTTATATACCCTATGAAAGAACAAAGGTGTCGTAGGGGGAAGACATTCACATTATCATACTTACCAACATTTCATTGGTAAAAATTAGGACAATAAAGCCACACTACTTTGAATGCCCACATCTCCCCAAAATAACCTGTCATAGTCTGAACTTGCCTAAGTTTTTTTAGTGTTCTGGTTTGATATACTATTCTGCCAAAATGTCACGCAGTGACTAACAAGATTTTACCAGGTACCAGGAAAACCCCCAGTAGGTTCTGTAAAACACAGGGTATAAAAGAGCCACCATACAACTGAGGTCATTGGTGCTAGGGAGAGGGGAGCAGGGTCACCACTTACACTCACCTGAGGCTGATCCCACGCACTCCCTGATGTCTGTATACCAGTACTTTCACCCAATTACCGATCATGTTCCTAAGCCCTTGCTTGCCCTAAACTCACCCCAGCTAGTGAGCAGGCTGGCGAAAACACTAGTCTTGCCTCTGTAATAAAGAAACATACGGGTAGGACGACAGACAGGAGAAATTGACACAAAAAAATAAAACACTTCAAGCAGCTATTATGCAGGTAACACCACAGCTGCAAAAAAGACAAGACAAAAGCTTCTTCCAGAGCCCGGCTCATTCCAAAGTGGACTGTAAGAAAATGAAGTTTCAGATTCTATCACTGGCATCAGATGAAAGGCAGTGGTATCAAAAGAGCTGCACCTGAGATAAAAGCTACTGACAGCAACCAGACAGGAGAGGCTGCTTAACCCTTATAGAACTACAAGCAAGTAGATGTCACTCAAATATCAGTAGTGGATCTGGGAGCAATAAGGCGCTGTGACCTTTTGATTAAAGACTCGCCTGAGATCTCTCCCGGGCTGGACACACTCATGACACAAAATCCGGACTTTTGACAAATATACATTGGGACCCCCTATATGAAAAATAGTGGAGCAACACTTACAAAATTTGGTTTTAGCATTGGCATACTTCAGCTTTCCATGTATTAAAAGGGTTGGCCATTGGAGATAAGCAATAAACTTCCGCTGCCCTGTTACAGCATCCGGTCGGATCCTCTGCATTAGCCAGTCTTCACTTTTGTAACTGGAACCCTCTGTCGAGAATCCTGGCATCTTTGTCTTATGGTACCTTCACACTTTAGCGATGCAGCAGCGATCCGACCAGCGATCTGACCTGGTCAGGATCGCTGCTGCATCGCTACATGGTCGCTGGTGAGCTGTCAAACAGGCAGATCTCACCAGCGACCAGTGACCTGCCCCCAGCCAGCAGCGACGTGCAAGCGACGCTGCGCTTGCACGGAGCCGGCGTCTGGAAACTGCGGACACTGGTAACTAAGGTAAACATCGGGTATGGTTACCCGATGTTTACCTTCGTTACCAGCTCATACCGCTTAACTTAGCGTGTGCAGGGAGCAGGAGCCGGCACTGGCAGCATGAGAGCTGCGGAGGCTGGTAACGAAGGTAAATATCGGGTAACCACCTTGGTTACCCGATGTTTACCTTGGTTACAGCTTACCGCAGGCTGTCAGACGCCGGCTCCTGCTCCCTGCACATTCAGGATTGTTGCTCTCTCGCTGTCACACACAGCGATGTGTGCTTATCAGCGGGAGAGCAACAATAAAAAAATGAACCAGCACTGTGTGTAACGAGCAGCGATCTCACAGCAGGGGCCAGATCGCTGCTCAGTGTCACACACAGCAAGATCGCTAATGAGGTCACAAAAAACGTGACTCAGCAGCGATCTCAGCAGCGATCTCGCTGTGTGTGAAGTACCCCTTAGACCGAGGCCACACGGGGACTACTACGATCCTCGCATGACACTCGGCTCATGCTGTCATCACAGCGGGAGCCGAGTCTCATTGCGACTGAGGTCCGATCATGCGATCGGACCACAGCTGTGGGGGGGCGGGGCGGCACTGAGGAGGGGCGGGCCAGCGCTGTGTAGAGGAGGACCAGCGCTGAGGAGGGGAGGGCCGACGCTGCGGAGGAAAGAGAGGGATTTATCTCCCTCTCTCCTCCGTTGCCGGCTATTGCCATTCTCGCTCTGCACTTGCATTACATCGGTGTAATGCGAGTGCAGTGCGATTTTTCTATTGACCCATAGACTTCAATGGGTGCAAGGGAAACAAGGATCGCATTACACCCGCAGTATGGTGCGACTGTTTTCTCGGTCCGATTAGGGCTGAGAAAGTAATTGCTCATGGGTGCTGGCACATAGGGTAATATTGGTCCGAGTGGAATGCAGTGTTTTATCACACTCCACTCGCTCCGATTTTCATGCCGTGTGGCTTAGGCCTTATACTACTTATACTTTACCATGATGGGAGGTAGTGAGCTCACTATCAATTGAAATCTTCAAGCAGAAGCTGGATAAACATATAGCTGGGATGATTTAGGAAAACCTGTACTCGCAGGGGATTGGATGCGATGGCCCCTGAGGTCCTTTCCAACTTTACCATTCTATGATCCTATACTAGACCTCACATTATGTAATTATGAGTCCCACTGCTATGTCATGACTTCGTAGGATCAACAGTATCCCATGCACCACTCCACCTCTCGTGCTGCTTGGTGCAGCTCTCCACCAGCTGCAACTTTGTAGAGAATCCAAGAAATTCCAAGTCACCGAGAAGCTTCTCTCTGTTTATAAATCTTTATTTGTCCCAGCATACAAAAAGGAAAAGTGCATGCAATTTTAATGGCTTGAAAAAGGCCCTTTGTTGGCCGAAACGTTGGTTTTTGCACTTTTTCCATTTGTATGCTGTTACAACTAAAGATTTATAAACGGAGAGGAGCTTCTTGCTGCCTTGGAATTTTTTATGACTTCGTAGGATGTTGTATGCTTGGCCAAGGTTGCGAATCGCGAAAGTAAAGACCGGCTGCCATAGTGGATTGGACGCTGGATAAGGGCAGCGTGAATCTCTAACAGCCGTTGGTCTAAACAACCTGCTTGCAATGCTACATTTCCCCTATAGTGGTCGCTCTATAGGTGGCAGCAATGTCAACTGGCAATATCAGCTTTGTGCCGAAGGTACAAGAAGCCACACGGAAAGAGCTTGTCTTTAAGAGATTATTTATATAATCGTCACCTTGTTCTTTCCAAAGACTGAGGTTGTTGGAAATCTTAAGTGTTCCCACTTAGTCGAGATTTTTTTTTTTTATTTTCTATTGGGTGGTACATAAAATTATAATAATATAATCTAAATCCATATGCACAATGCAACCTAAGCACCAGCTAAACCTAAGCACATGCAGCCCCTATACATAAATATATAATTTGCCTTTAAGTGTACTTTGGAGCAAGAATATAAAGCAGAGTGCAAGTGTAAAGTATTATTTGTCTATGAAAGAAGAAAAATCTCAGATAACCAAATGCTCTTTTATATAGATGCCTGCAAATTAGCAATACATATTTAAAAGAAGCCCTGATGGAGCGCCATCGTTTTCCGCTAATGTAGGTGCCATTGTTCTGGCATTTTAATCAGCGCCTTTGGAGTCTACTCGAGCACAATACTTTTGAACTCTTTTCTTGTTCTAGATTTATTTTCTAAAGCCCTAGGGGTTCTGTCGAAACTCTTAGGATTCTTGTAAACCCTTTTATTTCCCTTAAAGCTGGCAGACTGACAGGTTTTTTTTTTTTTTTAGTTATTCTCAATGCTAAATTATTTATCTAGATTCTCCTCCTAGCTCTGACTTCTGAATCTTTAACATTACTCTTGGGATATATCTCAGATTTTTTCTTTTTTCCATTTAAAATGGAGGAGACATTTTGTGTATTTAGTGTTTTTTTTCATTTATTTTTTTTGCTTTATATATATATATACATATATATATATATATATATATAAAATTTATATATATTTTTTATTTGATCTATTTTGATTTTTGATTTTTTATATATATATATATATATATATATATACATAATATATAAAATGTATATATATTTTTTACTTGATTTATTTTGATTTTTGATTTATATATATGTAATAATATATATATAATAATATATATACATTATATATATACAGTATATATATATATATATATATATATATATATATAAAATCTAAATCCATATGCACAATATACACATGTATTTTTACATTTGATTTATTTTTCATATTTTTATATTTTATTTTTTATATTTTTATTATCTTTAATATATTTACATTTTATTTTTTATATTTTTATTTTATGTATGTGTATATATATATATATATATATATAAAATAAAGATATAAAAAATAAGTAAAATTAAACATTTTTTTTAATTTTATTTATTCCTTATATTTAATATTTTTATTTTATATATCCCTTAGTTCATATTTTTAACTTTTAGATTTTATTGTTTATATATTTATTTTATATATTTTTTTTTATTTTATCTATCTACCGTATATATATCTATATATCTATATATATATATAGATATATATATATATATATATATATATATAATATATATATATGTAGAGTTGTATATATATATATATCTATATATATATATGCATATATATTATATATATATCTATATATATAAAATATACTAAATAAAAATATAAAAAAATAAAATTATAAAAATAATATTTTTTTATTTATACTTTATTTTTTATATTTTCAATTTATATATTATTTTATTTTACCTTATTTTTTATTCTTTAAATGTTATATACTTTTTTTGCTTTATTTATTTATTTATTTATTTATTTATTTTATTCTATTTTATTTATTTAATTTTTTTTTTTTTCTTTTTTTTCAGGAAATTCCACTTTCAAAGTGATATAGCTCCTGATCATTAATAAACTCCTCTGTGGGGTACAGAACGATTAAGTGCTCGGAAATGTATCACCTTTTATACTTAAGTGCCTCAAGGATTTTTATTGTATTTTTTTTTATTGTGACTTGAGTTTCTTATACGAAATATTATCTTTTCTTTTTTTTTTTTATCCATCTCCGGGGAATTGTATTTTGTTGAATCAGTCTCCCTTTGTCTCAGTTTTGCATCTTTTTCAGAGCATTAATTTAGTTGTAAATGGCTTTTTTGTACAGGGAACTGTGAAATCACTCGCTTCTTGCATATATTTTCCACATGATCTGCTCCTCCATTCAGGACGTACATACCCTTCCTATATACACTATATATTCAGAAGAAATGCAACTCACACATTCAAGGCCAAGTATAAGGGCATTTGCTGTTTTGATGGTAATATGCCTTTAAATAGCTGCGTCTAGTGAAATGCTAATTGGATAAACATCTCGGGATGCTTTGTACATGATGACTGCGTGTAGTAGGATTTTTGATGGATGTTTTCCCTGGGATTTGTAGTGATGGAATTCCTTTGGAAAAGTTTGGCCATGTAATTGACGTGACAGTACTATGATTAATGACAGTTTGGTTTCATTGAAGATGAAGTCACTTTTACTTGGTCCATAGTGTCGTAACCCGATTTGTTGTTACCCTTTGTCATGCCAATCAGGCCATACAATGTGCAAACAAGTTATAGAGGTGAAGACAGGGGTCAAATCTGAAGCCAAATCTGCCATCCAATGTATCAGACAAGCCATGTATCCGGAAGGTCACCGGTTGACCCTTGTATCTGGTCAATACTACTAGACCCCTTTTGCTGTTGAAAGATATCCTACTACTTAGCCTGAATACCGTCTGCCAAGGCCAACTCTGATCAAGTCAAGTCTACTATTCTTTCGCAACTGGATAGTCTGGAAAATATAATGATCCTCTAATTGGCTATGAAGTCCTAATAATTGGGTTGACTTAACTCTATAATGTCCACTTCTTTTCAATAGAACATTTTAGATCCTTATTATGATACATTTATTGTAATTCCGATGGTACCTGTCCATTACAACAACTAATTGGACTCCAAGATGATCCTACTAGTCATAGCTGTGCTGTCATCCTCCATTATATATATATTACGGCCCCTTGGCTTTTCCTAAGCATATGATGTCAAGGAGGAGAATTTCCATGCCCTATTGTCACGAAAGACTATGGAGATAGGAAACCAGGCTCCTAATCTGACCCTCAGACTAGAGGGCCCTGTGCTACGGAGACAATGAATAATTCAGCTTCCGGTAAACTTGTGTGAGTAAAGTCACCAAGTACTCACCAAGTCTAAGAGCAGGACTGTTCGAAACGCGTCTGGTGGTCTTACTTCCCCTCCTAACCCATTATATTTTTCATGTGAGAACCATAGCCTAGGATTTTAAATAATTTTTACATTAAACAATGGATTTTACTGATACAAGATTACCCGAAACTGGATCGTTTATTTTCTCCATTGTGCAAGACGCTGGGACAGTAGCGGGATCTCGTGCTACCCGGCATCAATCAGCAGGATGTGTTCTGCAGGGTGAGCTGGATTTTTCTTTTCTCCTCCGACCCTATGTGATCCCTATTCTCAGAGATACCCCAGATGGTGTGGATGTCTGAGGCTCCTTCCTAGCCCTGATCCTGATCATCCTTAATCTTATGCTTCCCCCAGGGTGGGCCGGGACAGGAGTGTAATTAACCCACACAAATAGACAAACAGGGGAAAGCAAAACTCTGCCACACAGCACACACACAAAGAGGTATAAGACAATAAAAGATTAGGAGAAAAACAAGAGCAGGGTGGAAACAACAAGACAACTAGTAAACTCCACAACAACACGAAGCACAGGTCACTCTCTCTCCAACAAATCTGGGATAACATAGCACACAAACCAACACAGCAGAAACTATAGTTGGCATGGGTGGGAGATCTCCTCCAACCTAAGTATGAGAGAAGATGTTTTAGGCTTCCTTACAACATGTGATCCTAGAAGCCTAATAAGCAGGCTAGTAAAGGGTAACTATTGCTAGACTGTTTATGACTAAGCATACAGCTGGTCTGCCTGGCTAGATCAGAGACACCACAGAAACCATCAGGCGGGGTGTCAGAATCTGCAATGTGAACAGCGTCTGATGCCACCATGACAGTCGGCAAGTTTTGTGTAAAACTCTGTGTGATACCTATACTTTTTTTCCATGGAAGATAAGCTGCTGCCAAAAGTATCTGGCTGTAGTTTATTTCCTTCCCTTCATATTTGTCCGAGCCGATCATGCATGTGTATAGGAGGTGGGAAAGATATAAGTTGGCTAAATGAGCATTAGGCCAACAGCCTTTTGATGTTTACGGCTAGTGTGCCACATAAAAATGAAGGTGAACATTTATGAACTTTGGTGACACCACACTTCTCTTTGCCGTTTTGATTGTTCTAATCACTGACTCTAGGTTGTAGGTTTGGTAACTGCCTATTATGCTTTTACTAGCTCAGATCACATCCTGCAAAAGCTATAGTTAAAGGGAACCTGTCAGGTCCAATTTTTACCCATAACCACGAGCAGTTCTGGGTGTATATTGCTAATCCCTGCCTAACCGTCCCTGTATCTAGGAGCATAGATAAAGGAATCTTTAGAAAAAGTATTTCTAAAGATCTTTTATCATATGCTAATGAGGCCAGCGACTAGTCCCCTGGGCGTTACTTCCCTTGGCTAGTTGGCCCCCTTAGCATGTAAGCACGTCGCTGTGGATGTACTAACATGCTAATAGATACGCAGTGTCACGGGCATGGTCGCCCTCACCTCTCAGCTGCCACCGTTGGTTTTTGGCTCAGTGCACATGGTCAGAAGCCTCGGACTTCCAGTCATGTGTACTATGAAGCCAGGTGTACGCGTCTTGGCTTCAAACTGGTGTAGTGCGCATAACCGGAAGTCCGCAGATGTTCTGATCTTGCGCACTGAGCCTAAAACCAGTGGTGATAGTCGAGAGGTGAGAGCGACCATGCCTCTGATGCTGCGCATTCATTAGCATGTTATCACGCCCACCAGGCATGCTAAGGGGCTGAATAACCAAGGGAAATAACGCCCTTGTGACTATTCCCTGCTCTCATTAGCATATGATAAAAGATCTTTAGAAATACTTTTTCTATAGATCTCTTTATCTATGCTAGTGTATACAGGGACCGTTAAGGGAAAATATGGCACTGCATTACTGCAAAAGAGAGATATTTAGTTTATGTATTGGCCAATGCATGTAAGCCCGGAAACCAACGGCAAGGTATATCTCTGTATTCCGGGACCCTAACTTAAATGCCACTATCTAGGTTTTAAAACATCCGTGTCTGGGCAAAATGCCACTATTTGGATTACAAACCTCCATGTATGGGCAGCTAGGCTCCTGCTATAATGGTTATGAACACAGCCAGGTCTTAGGGCGGAGTGCTCAGTCAGAAATCACTACAAATATCCTAAAAACTGACCCGCACATCCAACAAATGTAAACAGGTGCTAACTGAAAAAACATAGTAACTATAAAATACATACAGCTGCACACTGAAAAAGCCAAAAATGTACAAGGGAAAATAGTGACATTTAAGTTAGGTTCCCGGATTACAGAGATATACCTTGCCGTTTGGTTTCCGGGCTTCCATGCATTGGTCAATACATAAACTAAATCTCTCTCTTTTGCAGGAATGCAGTGGCATATTTTCCCTTGTACATTTTTGGCTTTTCAGTGTGCAGCTGTATGCATTTTATAGTTACTATGTTTTTTCAGCTAGCACCTGTTCACATTTGTTGGATGTGCGGGTCAGTTTTTTGGATATTTACAGGGACGGTTAGACAGGGATTAGTAATATGCACCCAGAACTGCTTGTGATTCTGGGTGGATACTGCACATGACAGGTTCCCTTTAAAAAGATCATTGAAAATTGCGAGCAGCATTGAGAAGACCAGCGAAAGGCACAGGAGAGGAGAGGCCGCAGAGTGGGCTTGGTGCAGCCGCATGCAAGGCATGAAACGATTTATGTACTTCCATTAAAAGAATGGAAGAATATATACATCCAACGTGACCTGAATAAAATACCTTATTGTGGTATATATCTATTTCTGGTCTGGCTGTCCAGTCCTGGCCTCTGTATTCTCTATGAAGAGTTCATCATTTACTCTTCTTTACAGCTTAGTTATTGCTCATTCATTACTACAATATACAATTCTAGCTCCTGCTGTAAGAAAAAACAATAGTATAGAAGACAATAGAGTAAGTAATTCTTTGTTCCTGTCCTTCATGAGGATGCTTCATGTGTCACAGTGGAGGACATGCTCCTGTTTACCACCTTTGTATTCCAGCAGCATGGACTATGCATCTTGCTCCGACATCAGGTCAGGGTCATTCATGCAACCATTGTGTGTCCCAGAACTCCCAGTCAAAGTCATTAAGAAGCCACTTGAGTCTTGTCTAAGAGCGAAGGGATACTGACTGTATGTTGCGTGTACATTGCACTCTGATGGCCTGGATTATAGTTCATGGCTTCTACTCTGCTGTACGGCGTGTGGTCTGCTCTATTAATTTGCTTCTATCTACCTGTGTAAGTGAATTGTAGCTGGGCTGTCTTACATTTGTGACAAAAATTTAGTTTGCTACCTTTAGGGGTACTTTGCACACTACGACATCGCAGGTGCGATGTCGGTGAGGTCAAATCGAAAGTGACGCACATCCGGCGTCGCTGTCGATATCGGAGTGTGTAAATTGTTTTTGATACGATTAACGAGTGCAAAAGCATCAAAATCGTATCATCAGTGTAGCGTCGGTCATTTCCATAATTTCGGAAGGACTGATGTTAGGCGGGCTTTGCACGTTGCGACATCACAAGCCGATGCTGCGATGTCGCACGCAATCGTCCCCGCCCCCGTCGCAGGTACGATATCGTGTGATAGCTGGCGTAGCGAAAATTATCGCTACGTCAGCTTCACATGCACTCACTGGCCCTGCGACCGTCGCTCTGGCCGGCGACCCGCCTCCTTCCTAAGGGGGCGGGTCGTGCGGCGTCATAGCGACGTCACACAGCAGGCGGCCAATAGCGGCGGAGGGGCGGAGATGAGCAGGATGTAAACATCCCGCCCACCTCCTTCCTTCCGCATTGTGGCCGGCGGCAGGTAAGGAGATGTTCCTCGCTCCTGCAGCTTCACACACAGCGATGTGTGCTGCCGCAGGAGCGAGGAACAACATCGTACCTGTCGCGGCACCGGCATTATGGAAATGTCGGAGGCTGCAACGATGATACGATAATGACGCTTTTGCGCTCGTTCATTGTATCATCTAGGATTTACACACTACGACATCGCAAGTGACGCCGGATGTGCGTCACTTTCGATTTGACCCCACCTACATCGCACCTGCGATGTCGTAGTGTGCAAAGCCACCCTTACGATGTTGTTTCTCGTTCCAGCGGCAGCACACATCGCTGTGTGAGAAGTCGCAGGAGCGAAGAACATCTCCTACCTGCGTCCTGCGGCTCACGCCGGCTATGCGGAAGGAAGGAGGTGGGCGGGATGTTTACATCCCGCTCATCTCCGCCCCTCCGCTTCTATTGGCCGCCTGCCGTGTGACGTCGCTGTGACACCGCACGACCCGCCCCCTTAGGAAGGAGGCGGGTCACCGGCCAGAGCGACATCGCAGGGCAGGTAAGTCCATGTGAAGCTGCCGTAGCGATAATGTTTGCTACAGCAGCTATCACAAGAGATTGCTGCTGCGACGGGGGCGGGGACTATCGCGCTCGGCATCGCAAGCATCGGCTTGCGATGTTGTAGTGTGCAAAGTACCCCTCACACTGTATCTAAAGAACTTGGTCAAGGTGGACAGACATGTTTGTATTCTCCTAGGCATGCCTACGCTGCCCAATTCGTCCAGCTACGCTGTTGTATGTAATTGCCCTATTTATCCTTCCAATAATCCGATCTAGGTGGCAAACACTGGCTACTTGCAAATCAACTCCAAATTTGTCACTTATAATTTCCTTGAATGCAAAAAGGCTCTTCAGAGATGAAGAAGACTTCAACTCTAGCCCCACCTATTGGAAGAAGAAATCCTAAAAGTCAATATTGACCCTTTATCGAGCTTGGCCACACGACTTGGGATAAATCAAACCAGATACTCCATTTGTAGACACATGTGTTGGGGTTTGCCCCTCATCAGTGCAAAGCAGGAGATCTCACTTGGCTGGGTGAGAAGATCTAAGTTGTAACGCTTCTCCTTCTGGAAAGCGCCAAGATCCCATGTTCTTTGCATGTGAGCTTGGCCATAAAACATGGAAGACAACTGGGTGTACAAGTCTGAGCCATTTCCCCTCTTAGTTTAGTCCGTCTGCCTTGCTCCAAGGCATCAGCCTGCAATTATCTATCCAGTATTATAAGACATATTGCAAAGCCCAATTAGTATTTCGTTTCAGCTGTCATTATAAATTTGCTGGATAAGCAAATGCATCTTAATTTACAGTAGATCAGAGGAAAGTGGTCTTGACAGAGAATAACTCTAATAACACGAGGGCACGCGGTGGAGTATAGACGGTGGAGCAGTACATAGGTTAATGCCGTTATTATGGAAGTTTACAGTAAGAGGTAATCAAGAGTTAATTGCTAAGCAGAGGTCGGTGACTAGAAATAAATGCACCATTAGCCGGTTAATAAAGAACAAAAAAAAATCTTGTGAAATATTGATTGGTCCTTACGTAGTAAAACTAACTTCGTGTCTACAGCAACTAAAGTTTAGCTTTAATGGGTTATCCTCAAAATATTGCTGGGGGCCTGATCACTGGGACCAACAGCTATCCATAGAAAA